>NW_019154117.1:735218-735683 GCF_002288905.1 Enhydra lutris kenyoni | reverse complement strand
GGGAAGCCGGCTACAGAGACGGAGCCGAGGAGTAAGCTCTAAGCTCGGGGTTACCTTGAACCGGTCGCAGGCTCGGTCAGCTCGGAGCGCGGCCGGAGGCAGGGTGACGGGAGTAAATCGGCGCTGTTCTCTGAGGGTGCACTGAGGAGTGGGGCCCCGGGCTCTCGGCTCCTCCGGGCCGGACACCGGGAGGCCGCCATCTTCATTCCCGCCCTCCGGAACTCTACGGAAAGCGCTCAGGGGACAAAAGCTCCCGAAAGCGAACCCGAGCGGATGACTCAGCCCGGCCCGGTAAGGGCGGTGCAACTCCGCCCGGGGCAGAGACACTTGAGAATCACTACGACAGGCCCCTCCCCCAGAAGACCAACAAGAAGCCCAGCCAGGACCAAGTTCACCTACCAAGGAGTGCAGTTTCAATACCAAGGAGAGCAGCGGAATTCCAAAGGAGGAGAAAGCCATGAGCTC
>NW_019154117.1:625635-730218 GCF_002288905.1 Enhydra lutris kenyoni | reverse complement strand
AAAAAAAAAAGAACAGCTCAATTAGCATTCAATGAGTAATTAAATTTCAACCATTTTACAATATTATGAATTTCGAAGTTCTAGTGAGTCGACTGTATACTTCAATTAAAAATTTTTTTAATTAAATTTGTTTTTGAATCTTAAATTTTATGCAATCTTAATCTTTCCGTGAAAGATGTCTCTCTTAGCAAATTTTCTTCGGGAAAAGATGAGCCATCCCAAAGCACATGCTAGTTTCACAGTTACCTCATATGCTGGTTTTTACATCCAGTATTTTTCTGCTTGGCAGCACCTGATAATCTCAGTGGACTGAATACACACACTTCAGAAGGGCCGATTTCCCGTCCCCGAGAGCTGGGAACCAGCACGACGGCAGTTGTGTAAGCGCGCGGCTGGATGACATCGGAGCTGCCAGGAGCACCCCAGCAGCAAAAGGAAGAAATTATGACTCGGCGCGTTACGCAACCAACAGGATCAGATGCTATTTTGAGTTTAGTACCAGGAAATGGGCCAGGTATGACAAAGAAGATAATAATCCTTTGAAATGCTCCTAAAAATACGATTAAAAGCGAACAATTAAAGTCTGCTATTTCAAGAGAAAGATAAAGGAGCTTCCCAGGAAGGCCCTGGTGTACCTCAGTGTCTGCAGGAGGACCCCAGGGACGGAGGGGCACTGCAGTCAGACCGGGAATGAGGGGGAGGGGAGCAGGCCTACTTTCAGTTCCAAGAAAGAAACTATACGTAACAGAGGTTTTCAGATGTTTCCAGAAAAAGAGAGATTCAATTATTAAGGGAAAACGTTAGTGTCAGTTGTGATTTTTAAATATGGCTTTGACTGAAAAATCGTGTTCTTATACAAAATGGAAACATTTCAAAAGAAAAGCTCATATAGGATACTGAAGTCTGACTTTATTGGTATCGTTCAAAAAGAATAGAAATAAAATCCAGGTTAACTGAAAATTAGAATAAATCCCTAATTACCACGAATTGCAAGTCCAACCTTCACCTTCACGTGTTCTCTCCCATTCCCATCACCAGGTTTCAGAGGAAGCACAGAAACAAAACACAGCCACTCCCGGCCCAAGCATGCAGGGGCTGCGCTTCTGGAGCCCAGCCAGGACCTCGGAGCAAGAAGGAGCCAACCCGCATGCCAACACACACTCGCCCCACATCACAGCTGGGCTCGAGGCCGGTCAACGGGAGCCACTGTTCCCGGAGCCAGGGGGCGACCACTGTGCAATCTGAGAAAAGATGCTTGAATTTCCTAGCCCCACCTCTGCTCCACCCGTCTGAATTTTCCATACGGCTGCCTGTGGATTAAGCACATGGAGAAAGTGCTTACGAGGTAGGTTCACTGTCCTAAGCACCTAACGAACATCACGTAACCCTCCTCCCGGCGTTGTGACCTCAGCAGTGCCCTGACCATCACTGCTGAAGGGGACACAGGGCAAAGGAGCTATGGCCCACCAGCAGCTCTCACAGCCTCCACCCAGAGCCCGTGACCCAGGCCCCAGCTCTGCAAGACAACAGTCCAGCCTGCCTCGGGGACCCGTGACTATGCGTCCAAGGAAGTCTGACAAGCACAGTGACTCTGAGCTCTGCTGTCATTGACTGGAACAGATTTCTGACTTGAGGCTTCCCTGCAAACCTCCAACCCAGACTGTGCCCAGTACGTGACTGAGGGCCAACACCAGAGCATCCCTTTCCGACCAAACTTCCAAAACAAACAGGGAAACACAGAGAAGGGGAAGCAAGGTTAGCACCCCCCGCCCCCCGCCACAGCCTTGTCTGGAAGAATATACTGAACAGAACCGAGGGGTAACTTTCCTTGTCAACTGCTGCTCCAGGTGCTCACGACAACGAAGGAACGACCGAATGAGAGAGAGACAGACTGCGAGCAAGCTCTTGGAACGTCAAATGCTGACTGACAGGATACATGGAGCTATTTTCATTTCTGAGGAAAAGCTGATACTAGATGTAGTCTACTATTACCTGGTAGGAAAAAAATACACCACTCCTGTCTGGCTCCAAGACCTCCAGGCTCTGTATCCTGCTCGGCAAAGCACGGTCTACGGCCCCGCAGCGCTAGCATCACCTGGAGCTACGGAAACGCACAGCCCCAGGCCCCACGCCGGAACGACCGCACCCCCTGCCCCGGGAGCTGCGCTTGAACAAGACTGCGGGGGAAGCGCTGGACACCCAGATATCCACGGGGAACATGACCGCCTCACCATCCTGCAGGATAACATGCTGCCCCACAGAGAGAGGGAGCAGTAAGTGCCCCAAGTCTTTCGGTAAGACTCAAATGCAAAAGCGGAAAGACCTGCGCACGAGTGTCTGTGGCAGCTCTCTGTGCACCTCCGTGGGACGGACACTTCTGGCGCGGAGAAGGAAGCAGCTACTGGCCGACCCGCGCTAAACATCCACGAACCTCCAGAAAATCTGCTGCAAAATGACATGCAAATTGATACACACTGTGCTCCGTGTATTAAAAATTCTAAAAATGAACTAGTCTCCAGTGATGGAAAGCAGCTCAGCAGTTACCTGAGGACAGGTAAGGAATGGGAAGGGGCAGGGAAAGGGACCACTGCGCGCCACAAAGAAACTCGTGCGGGTGACGGGCGCGGTCACCATCTGGGTTGGGTGATGTTTGCGGAAGTCGAAATCAACACACGGTACCCGCTAGTACATGCAGCTCACCGCACGCCCCTTACACCGACAGGTCTCTTCCTAAAGCTTCTATGACTGGAATAACAGGAAAATGATAAATCCAAGAGAATAAAGTAGACTACTTCTAGGTCTTTTATAAACAGGGTTCAACTAAATATATAATCTATGTTTATTTTTATAGATGTAATTTAAAATCAAGTAACACAGGTATGAATCAATTTAAAATGATAAAGAAATAGCATTAAGAAAAAATGATGAGAAAAAAAGGTGAGAAAAGTAAAAGGGAACGATTTGGGTTCTTCAAACTGAAATATAACTGACATACAGTATTATATAAGCATCAGGTGTAAAACACAGCAATTCAACAATTCTGTAAATAACAGTGTTCGCTCACCACAGTAAGTCTGGTGACCATCAGTCACCATACACCGTTATTACATTATTGCATACTCTGTATGCTGTACTCCTCGTCTCCACGACTTACTGATTTTATACCTAGAGCTCTGCACCTTAATCCCCTCTATCTATTTTATGCATTCCCTGCACCGTCTGACAATCCCAGTGTGCTCTCCGTATGTAAGCATCTGGTTTTTCATTTGCTCATTTGGTTTTTTAGATTGCACATATAAGTGAAATCACATGATATCCGTCTTTCTCTGTCTGAGTTATTTCACGTAGAATAATACCCTCTAGGTCCATCCATGCTGTCACAAAAGGGAAGATCTCATTGTTTTCTATGGCTGAGTAGTATTTCACTGTGTGTACACACACTACATCTTCTTTATTCATCCATCTACCAATGGACAATTAGGTGGTTTCCATATCTTAACTACTGTGAATAATGCTGCAATACACAGGGCTGCAGATCTCTTTTCAAATTAGCGTTTTCGTTTTCTTTGGGTAAATCCGCAGTATTTACTGGATCATATGGTAACTCTATTTTAGTTTTTTGAGGAACTGCCATACTGCTTCCCATACTGGCTGCACTAATTTATATTCCCACCAGTAGCAAACAAGGGTTTCTCTTTCACCCCGTATTTACCAAAACGTGTTACTTCTTATCTTTGATACTAGCCCTTCTGATAGGCATGAAGCGATAGCTCATTGTGGTTTTGATCGGCATCTCCCAGAAAAGTGATGTGGAGCAGCTCTTCACATCGCTGTCAGCCATCGACATGTCTTCTTTGGAAAACGTCTGTTTAGGTCCCCTGCCCATTTTCTAATCAGAATGACCTTTGCTCTTGAGTTGTAGGAGTTCTTTATATATTTTGGAGATTAACGCTGTAGCAGATACATAGCATTTGCAAACATCTTCTCCCATTCACTAGGTTGCCTTTTCGTCCACGGCTTCCTTGGCTGTGCGAAAGCTATTTGTTTGGATGTGGTCCCAACAGCTCCGTTTTGCTTGCTTCCCTTGCCTGAGAGACGTGTCACAAACACAGTGTTCAGGGTAATGGGGAGGGAAGAATTTAAAACTGAAATTATACCAATTCTGTCACTGCTCACAGTAAGAGGTCAACACAACTTTCCAAAGAAAAGAATCGAGTACAGTATGTGACGTTATCGTAAGAAAGAGCAGCCGAGGGACGCCCGGGTGGCGCAGCTGGTTAAGTGCCTGATTCTTGATTTCAGCTCAGAGGTCACGATCTCAGGATCCTGAGACTGAGCCCCGGGACCTGCCATGTGTCCGCTGGGGAGTCCACTTGAGAGTCTCTCTCCTGCACGCACAGTCACTGTCTTCCTCTCTCATTCAAACAAATAAATCTTAAAAAGAAAGAAACCCACAAACAGAATCCAAAGACAACCACACAGCACACTTAATATGATCTTTTAAATGTGAAATCACCAAAAGCTGAAGGCACAGAAAACCATGACAGACGTTAAGACCAAACGTATCAATACATTTAAAGAGGCTGAATTAATCTAGTAAGGAAAAGACTCCATATGGATCATAAAGCAAAACCCAATTACAAGTACTACATTAGAGAAACATCTAGAACAAGAGAGAAAATAAAATTTTTTTAAAAATCTGAAGGATGGGTATGGTGTTTCCCAGGATCAAATACAAAGAAGTCATCTCATGATCTTAATAAGTAATGGGAGACATTTAAGTAAAAGCGTTAAAGGGACAAAGAAGCACTTTATCAGGCTTAATAAAGGAAAAGTCCACCACGAAGGTCTAGCAGCAACAAAATGTCTACTACACACAAAACAACACAGCAGGGGCATCCACAAAGCAAACACACGAGAAACAACAAATTCATCACAGCACAAATGTTACAGCCCCTCTCTGGCCATTATACAACAATTAAACTAAAAATCAAAACAAAAATACTAGCTAGTTGGGGACAAACAAATACAGATGGGCTGAGGGCACAAGTCTTCCCCGTTTTAGTGGTTGGGCAGAGACTGCAGGCTCCACGTCTGAGGACGGGTCCAGTGGAAGGGCAGGCCCCCGGCCCCTGCCTCCAGAGGTCGTTCCCAGCAAGGCCACCTTCCCGCCTGCAAAGTGTCCAGTGTACACGGCTGGATGAAGATGTTCTCTTCCTCCCTGATGCCGCACAGACACAGCATGACAGAAATGGGTCCCACACTCTCAGAACTACGGCCCCTAAATTTTTCCTACCCCAAATTATTTATTTAAATGGATAGTATAAGAAAAAACAAATGGGCTTATCCTTAACTCAGATATCCCGTGCTTCTTTCCCAGAACACCGATCCTCCTCCAGGCCCGTGTGAAAAGTGCCCCGGGAGTCACACAATGCTGGCGCTGAGCTAACCGCCACAGGCGACTTCAGGTGCCAACCTGGTCGCTGTGGCGGGGAAGCTGGCCTGAGAGGGGACAGCCAAATGAGCAAACCTCCTCATCAACAGATCTAAGCCACAACCTTCAACTTAGCTATATCAGTGATCAAGAGAACATTTTGTCCCTGTTTCTATACTTTATTTTATTTTTTCAATTTATTCCAGACCTTAGACAGAAGGAGGATTTCTATTATTAAGGTTCCCTTAGATACCATATAATATGGATGATGTTTTCTGCAATGCTGTTTGTCATAGTAAAAAACTAAAATTATCCAAGTGTCCATCAATGAAGGAAATAATTACATACATTATGGTATGTCAATAGCAAATAATACAAGGAAACAAGTCTTTTAAATGCAATGGTAAAACATTCCACACTACAGAACACTAGACTCCAAACTATTCCCAGAAATAATTTTTCAAATACAATGTTTATCACACAAAGGATAACCAAGAAAACAAGCTATAGTAGGAAAAAACATTAAGAAAACACCCGTACAAATCTGAGATCCATGAGCTTCAAACACGGACTCTCAGAGAAAGACATGAAGCCAAGCATGAAACTGGAAATGACAAAAAGAGACAACAGTTTTTTAAAAGAATGAAAAAGTATTGTAAAATGAAATAAAAAACCCAATGTTTGTAACGAATTGGGTGCAGCTTTTGAGAAAACCAGTGGAGCTGTGAACTGTTCAGTGGGAAGTAAGGAGGAACACACACGGGAGAGACGGAAGGGGAGACGCAGACACACAGTAAGGAGGCCTGATGCGAGCCAAATCGCAGAGAACAGTGAACCAAACATCCCTCGTCATGGGTTTAAAAGAAAGCAGCAAATGTAACCTGAAGAAAAAAAATTTAATGAAAATCAGGATGGAAATTAATAAAACAGAAACAAGAGACGGGATTAACAAAGCCCAAAACTGATTTCTAAAATGTATACTAGATATACCTACGGGGAGGCAGATCCCAGAAGCAGACAGAATGAGCACGCCAGCCGGCCCACACAGGAGTGAGAGGAGACAACCACTGCGGACTCCTCAGAGACAGTAAGAGAACGTTATCAATGGCTTCATACTGATGCATTTGAAAATCTAGTTGAAATGGATAAATTCCTAGAAAAGTATTAATTTCCAGAAATAAAACTTAAAAACAGACAACTTGTTTATGTGGTCATTTTCATATATGTGTTTGCATATAATCTAAATCAATGTATGTATACAAATATATATTCACGTAGAAGCCAAGAAAAGGCCGACAAATACTAAAATCAATGAATATTAAAATATTAAATCAGGGCACTAGTAGTAATCACTTATGTGGACAGAAAGGGAATGGGGGAAAGCTGCTAAAAGAAGTTCTAATTTTTTCATTAAACATACATTCAGATATTCCTTATGGAATTCAAAGCTAGCAAACATAAAAAGGCCAAGAAACGATGCAAGTATTTCCCTTTTTCCCTTCAAAAAAGAATGAAAGTGAAATCCTAGAATATTCTAGGGTAATATTTTAGAGTAAGTGACAGAGCTCGGTTGATAAGCCGCCTTCTTTGGCTATATTTAGCAAAACAGTATCATTTCCACAACACCATCCAAAATCAGAATGTGATTAATACCCAGTGGAAGTCAGCAAAAGCAACAGAATTCGACAAAGGGAAGAAGAGAGATCCTAAGTTGCAAAGGGAAGTGTAACTCTACTGGAAACTCTGACTCAGTAGGCGGGGAGGGTAACACTTCCAAGGGAAAACAAGCGGCTCCCAGATACTTGTGTCAGTCTTCCGTCAGGATGACGAAAGGATGAAGAAAACGGAAAGCAGGATCTGGAAGTTACACTTGGAAACTAGGAAGTACAGTTAACATGAGTGTCCATTAGTTGCTCCCTCACACACCGTAACTGAGCTCTTCCAATTTCTACTTACTATGTCAAGTTAGGGGGAAAGATAAAAATGCAGGCTGAAATGCATCTAATTTAACAAAACTAATTATTTAAAAAATCTCCTTGACCTTCAAACAAACAAAAAAAGGCACAGTGACCATAAATATTTTGGGTCAAGCCAGCAGACTAACAATTCTGCAAACCTTAAAAATGTTCTTTACTGGGGCGCCTGGGTGGCTCAGCGGGTTAAGCCTCTGCCTTCGGCTCAGGTCATGATCTCAGGGTCCTGGGATCGAGCCCTGCATCGGGCTCTCTGCTCAGCAGGGAGCCTGCTCCCCCCCCACCCATCCCCCCCCTTGTGATTTCTCTGTCAAATAAATAAATAAAAATCTTTATAAATAAATAAAGGTTCTTTACACACCTAAAATCCAAGTCAGCGCATAGCAGAGAAAATGCAGCAAGTACACAACCTCTCCAGCCAGACACGGTAGCAGTCGATGCGGCACTAGGGAGGTAATTTGACAGTAAGCCCAGTTTCAGGTCAAGCGACACAGAGGAGTGCCTGAGAAAGCTCTGAATGGTACAACAGTAACAAACTATCAAACTAAAAAAAAAAAAAATCAATCATAATTCATAGAAGCTCACCACACATAGGTAATGGATAAACTTCACTTTTCTGCAGCAAATAAACACCTTATGGCAACTTCTTTGGGCAAATGAGAAACGGAGACAATGTCTGATTTTATAAGTATCGGACGTCTCTAAGTCAAACGGAAAGCTTAAAAGGGCTATATCTGGCATTGCACGCAAGCCCTTTTGCATTCATCACTCAAAAATATCTAAATATTAAAATAGGACCCTAGGGAGTTTTAAGTGTACTTATACCTTTACAAAGCACAAAGTGTAACGTGTTATGTAATTAAAAAGAATACAATGACGAAATGCATGAAATGTTAATCAGACCTTATTCTTGTTTAAAAGCTCTGTGTCTTACCTCAGAGACTATTAAGACACAGTAAATCAGACTTCATGCTACAAAGAAAGGTGTATACAAATTTTCAAGGAAGAAAAAGAAACCTTCCAAATACCCTCCCCTACGGTTTACTTAGAAGAAATCGAACGATGGCAAGTTTTCATCCATAACCAGGACAAGTTTAGATAACTAGTTCTTTCTCTAAGGACCTACACCAGAAAGCCCAACAGTCAGACTAAGGGGCCATCCACAACAGTCCAAGGATGGAGCTCTTCCCCCACGGCCAGCCGGCCAGGAAGCAGCTGCCCCATGCCCCAGCGCTCACGTCCAGGAGGAAACCTGCAAACGCGCCAGTGCCAACCGCACTGCCAAGTTCAGCGCCCGCTCACCCCGTGCGCGCTCCTGGCCACGGAGGCAGGGTGTGATCGGGGCCTCCCAGATCAAGGACGTTCTTCACTTGGCTCTCAGAGAACTGTTTTCCTGCTATGTCTCCCTCTGAGTCTCCTTTCTGGTTCTTTTCATCCCAGTCTTGAAACATTAAAATGCTTCAGCCGGAAATGCCTGGCATTTTAAAGGGTTACTAAGGAACATCGATTGTACAACTGAAAATTCTGGTGAAAACCTATTTTAAATACCTCTTTATCCTTAGACGACAATTTTCAGAGACCTCAACCTGCGAAGGAAGTAGACTAGCCCCTGCAGAGTGTCTGTCTGAGAGAGAATTCTGAATGTTTTCTAGCTGTTTATGAAACACCATCTAATGAGGCAAGACTGGCCATCAGGAAGGAAGTAACACCTCTGCACTTACCTTCCGCATCACTACTTTGCACAGTGGGGGTCCCAACAGTGGTAAGCCCATGTCACAAGGGAAAACAGGAAGGAAGGTGCAGATGGAGAAGGGGCGGTAAGCTAAGATCAGCAGCTTTCAGTAGATCCAGATCATCTCATGTCTGAGCAGCTGCAATGGCCTGCTCAGGCCTCAGATTTCAAAATAACCTGTTACTGCTTCCAACCTGGGCATCCCCTGAAAGGGGAAGGAACTTGAAACAGTGATTAACCTTTCAGATATCTGAGAATTCACCATTTCTTTACAATGAAACATCTCAAAAAGAGCCTTTTTTCTTTGAAAAGAGCAACAGAACTAAGTTTTGTTCTAGGAGTTTGGAGCTACTTTTTAAGAAGAGCCTTTCTAAGAAGCTAGGAGCATTATGTAAGGAATTTAGTAACTATGAATAAAATACAGAACTTCTTTCAGATCTGTATTTTAATAACACAGAACAACTTTCAAATGAGTCCCGCTCCTGTCAGTTCCTTGCAGACTCTTTCATTAAAAACAAGTGGGGCGCAGCGACCACCAGGGTCAAGAAGGAAGCCCGTGGCCCTTGAGACCCCAGAGAAAGATTCTCCAGGTGTGGAAAATGCGAAGAAAACAGAGCAAGAGGAAAAAGTGGTATCGGACAGGCAGGATATTCTCTGATTCACAGCATTACTGTTAGGGCCACAAGGGTTGTGACAAGCCGCTCACAAAATTCTTGAAGAACAGCAGTCAGCCCGAGCCTCCAGGAACAGGCATCAACGTGCCTGTGTACAAAAGAGCCCCACGAGAGCAGGGGAGGGTTCGCACCGGCCGCATCCACTCACATCCTCCAGACAAGACCTCTCTGTGGACACACTGGCCTCCAGAAGCCCTTGACAGAAAAGCACTGACCGTGCCAGCAGAACTGGTGGGGAAGGACCAACGAGAAGGCTGGAGGCCTACGTGCAGAATCGGGTCCATAAACCAATTGTGTTTCACATTCAAAGGGTTTTTTCCTCTCTCCTGAAAACCTAATAGGAGATTTTTTTCTAAAAAAAATCTAGGGGGCGCTTGGGTGGCTCCGTGGGTTAAGCCTCTGCCTTCAGCTCAGGTCATGGTCTCAGGGTCCTGGGATCCAGGCCCCGCATCGGGCTCTCTGCTCACTGGGGAGCCTGCTTCCCCCTCTCTCTCTGCCTGCCTCTCTGCCTACTTGTGATCTGTCTGTCAAATAAATAAATAAAATCTTTAAAAAAATAAAAAATAAAAATAAATAAAAAAATAAAAAACATCTTGGGGCGCCTGGGTGGCTCAGTGGGTTAAGCCGCTGCCTTCAGCTCAGGTCATGATCTCAGGGTCCTGGGATCGAGCCCCGCATCGGGCTCTCTGCTCAGCGGGGAGCCTGCTTCCTCCTCTCTCTCTGCCTGCCTCTCTGCTGCTTGTGATCTCTGTCTGTCAAATAAATAAATAAAATCTTTAAAAAAAAAAAATAAAAAATAAAAAAAAAATAAAAATAAAAAACATCTAGAATTCTGGCTTCTCCTGAAAATAAGAATCAAGGTAGAAAATAAAAATTATTCAAAAAATAACACTGGAAATCTCTGCAGAATTCAACATAGATGAATATTTTAAAAACCTATCTAATTTGGCAAATATGAAGACTGTATGTGGCATCCCCACGTAAGGGGGCATAACAACAACAGACTTCCTCGGGTTTACCGATGTGACACCTGTCGGCAACACTGTGCGCCCGAGGGCTCCTCGCGGGCTCGCCCATCTGCCTTCCCAAACCCAAACGTCCTGGCTACTGAGACTTCCCCGCTGAGCGCACGCTCATTTTTCCTGTGTGTGCCTGTCTGTGACGTCAGTACACACACACTTCTACATTATATACTGTTCTGTATGCTTTTAGTTTGATAAAAAATACCTTGTTTTAATTCAATGTTTCCAAGATTTACCCATGTTGTCACACTTCCAGTTACTCATTTATGCACCACACAAGCTCACAATACACAAAACCACCCATCCATTCCCGTCGCTGAAAGCTGGTTGACTTCAGCTTTTTATTATTAACAATATGGCTACATAAAACCTTTTTCTTATACTCTGGCATAAGCTTCCCAAGGACACATGCACAAAATGCACAAACTCCAAGTAGCAACACATTCATTGAGTCATATCAGGTATTTTTAAAAATAAAAGAGCACAGTGTCCAAATGCAGTGCACAAAGAGAGGTTATTATTTTCATGAACCTGGAATGCCCACCCTATGTGTTTACTGGGATAAACTTTACTATGGGTCCCCTAAAAACAGTGTTAAAGGGCTTAGGTTTACCCTCTAGGTAAACGCCTTCTAAAGCAGTGAACTTTCGAGGTCTCGTGGATCGTGACTGCTCGACTTCGTAAGACAGCAGCACACTGTCCTCCGTCACACCCATGCCAGTTCGTGTCCCGGTTCTTCACCAGCTCGTGGTCGTTTCAGGCACAAGAATATGTGGCTCGCCTGATAGATGTGTGAGACAGGACTCTCTCCTGCCGTCTTGCACACTCCTAGGTGGCAAGCGCACGTGCGTGCTGATTCACGCATGCACGCACACACACACACACACGTGAGCACACATGCACACACACATGCACGCAGACGCACGTGCGCGCGCGCACACACACACACACACTTCAGCAGCTATGTGTTTCGAGTATTTCTTCCCAGTCTGTGACTTTCCTTTCTACTTTCTTTATAGCACCTTCTAATGAACAAATGTTAAGTTTAATTTGGTAAAATTTATAGACCTTTCAAGGGCTGCATTCTGTGTTTAACAATTTTACTCTGTCAAGATCACAGACGTAAGGACACCTGGGTGGCTCAGTGGGTTAAGCCTCTGCCTTCGGCTCAGGTCATGATCTCAGAGTCCTGGGATCGACCCCGCATCGGGCTCTCTGCTCCATGGAGAGCCTGCTTCCCCATCTCTCTCTGCCAGCCTCTCTGCCTACTTGTGATCTCTCTCTCTGTCAAATAAATATATAAAATCTTAAAAAAAAAAAAAAAAAATCACAGACGTTCACTTTCTTTCATAAGTGCTGTCAAGCCTTTGCTGTTCCCAGCAAATGCTTCCTCTCCCCTGTGGCAGTCCCCCCATTTATGTAGGTCTGCTGGGCTTCTGCAGGCCATTCCATAGTCCATTTGTCTATCCCAAAGCCCATAACGTACCAACTTAATTCACACATCTTTAACGTTAAGTCTTGAGTGCTGATAAGGCCCCTTTTCTGCTTCTTCAGGAGTGTCTGGCTTCATTATGCTCATCAAATTCCTCACAAAACTCATGCTGAGAACGTAAGTGTAATTACATTGAATCCATACGTTGAATCATTTGTGAGAATCATCTTCTGGATACTGTATCCTCCTATCCAAGAAGATAACGTGTCTCCGTTTAATCTTTTTAACATATTCTGACAAAGTTTCACAATTTCAAAATAGCTCACATATATTTCTAGATTCATTTTTGTTCCTGCTGTCAGTAGGATCTTTTCTTGACTGACATTTCTTCGCTGTTGCTGGTAAAGAACAATTAATTATTTTTAAACACGGATCTTATACCTGGCTCTCTCGAGACACTCATTATCCTGAATAATTTGTTGATCCTTTTAGATTTCAACCAAGACAATCGTATCTTTGTGTCATTCTTTTATTTCTATTTTCCTGCCTTTCCACACAGGCCAGGATTTTCAGAACACTGGTGAACGGAGGTGGTAACGATGAGCCTTTTGTTTCTTCCTGATTTGGAGAGATGACTCTTAGGTTTTACTGCTAAGAAACAGATACCTCTCATCAAGCTACGGAACTTCCCTTCTATTTCTTGTCTGCCTTGACCTTTTTCTAAGGAGGGATTTGACATCTCGCAAATTCTTTTCATTAATCTAGTAAGACAAAACATGATTTTATTTTAAATGACTAACGTCGCAAATTAAAGACTTTCAAATGGGAACCTCCTCCTCCCCCTTACATTCCTGAGAAAATCCAACTTGGTCTTTTTATTTCTAAACCTATTGGATTTCATCCATGTTCCTAAGCAAGACGGGCTCCTCTCACGCTCTGTTCTATTGTTTCTGTCACATGTACATGTGAAAGTCATACTAATCAAAAACACTGAGTTTAGGAATAAACTCTCGCTGTCCCGTTGGGCGGAGTCGTCTGTGGAAGGCTGCACCGAGCCCACACGGCAGCCACAGGCACATCAACTGAGCTTGTGAAGCTAGGCCTGGTGCTGTCTCTGTGAGCAGACTTCCAACCCCTACTCAGTCTCTCCCGTGGGAACAGGGTTATTCCAGAATACGAGTCCTTCTTGAGACAGGAACTTCTTTACTGGCATAAAGATTGCCACAGCACTTCTTACAAGCTTCACCATCTCTGCTCTACCTACAATCACATCCCTCCTTCTATCTGTAACACGTACTGTCCAATACCCTTTACGCCTTTGTTCAGAGGCTCGGCCTCAGGCAGACTCCCCACTGCAACTCCAGCTTCTACTCATTGATTTCGTAGCCTTGTAATATTGCCTTCCTTCACCTTTCTTTGCATTCGTAACTTTTTAAGGCAATGCGTAGCCACTTATTGCCAGTGGTTTTCCCTTGCTAACACAGGCATTTAAAGTTGTGACCTTCCTGTCAAACTATCACTTTAATCAAATCCCAAAAATGTGGATATACAGTAATTTTATATTCACTCAGTCTTAGTACTTTTTCCTTTAATAGTTCCTTCTTTGACCAATGATTAACTTAACAGTTCTTTAATTTACAAATATATGGTCTTTAAATCTCTAAATTGGGTTATTTTATTTCTAACTTAGTTGCATTATGAACAGAGAACATGGTCTCTATGTATTAATCTTCTGAAATTTAACAGAGATTTTAGGGTCCAGCACATGATTTGTTTTTGCAAATGGTTCATATGCTCATGAGAAGTACACATATTCTCCGATTTGTGTTAAGGGTTAAGGGTCTATTAAGTCAACTTTGATATGCACATTGTTCAAATCTTTATTTTTAACTTTTGTCTTTCAAACTAATGATAAGTTGGGAGAGAGGAGCTAAAATCATCCACAATGATGAAGGATTTGCCAATATCCTGTACATATCCAATATAACTTCATTTATTTGTATACTTTTAGATCTCTGTTTTCAGAAACATACAAGTTTAGTCTTCTGGAAAATTTAACCTTTTAGTACATGCAGTGTCCTTCTCTTACTACTAATGGTTTTTGTCTTAAAAAGTATGACTAGTAATCTCCTGGCATGAAAAAGGCTATAACACAGGTGGCTACTATTAACAATACACAGTTTCTTAATCAAATATGAACATCCATGTCTTTAACAACAAGTTTAGTCAACTGACATTAACGGTAATTACTAGACTTAATTCATCTTATTATTTAATTCATCCTAAGATTGTACCCCTTTTATCCTCTTAACATTTTGTTAAGGTTTGATGAACTTTCTTTTGGTTTTTGTTTTTTTTTACTCTGCTCTCCACTCTCCAACCTCCAACTCATTTGTAAGAATTACGTTCCGTTCCTGATCCAGGAATAATACCTTAAACTCCCTAGCAAAGGACACAAAGACCTTAAAACCTTTAAATCTCCAAAATGCAAAAATCAAAAAGGCCTGAACCAAACACGAAGCAAGTTATCCAAATCAGAACTGGAAGTCAGTAGATTTCTTTAAAAAAACCAAAAAACTGAAACTAAAAAACAAAAACAAACAAAAAAAACTCAAAAAAGAAAAAAGGTGGAAGATTAGAATTCCAAAAAACAGGAAAAATGAAGACAGGAGACATCTGAGATAGAAGAATGGATGCATGGAAAGAAGAGAAGGAGGGAGGGAGGAAGAGAAGTGCCTGTTTTAGTAAAACCTGTGAGCTAATATGGTTTCTATATTTTTAAGCAGCTGGAAAAAAGGAAACAAATTAAATAAACTGTTTCATGACACATGGAAACTATTTAAAAGTTAAATTCACAGTGCATATAGTTTTACTGAAACAGAGAAACACACATTTGTTTACATCATGTCTGTGACTGCTTCAGCACTATCTGTCAAAGTTGAGTACCTAGTACAAGGCAAGGATGTCTCATATCACTAGTTCTTTTCAACATTATACTAAAAATCTTTGCAAATGAAATTAAACAAAAAAAGGAAATGAAAGGTAATACAAATTGAGAAAGAAGACATCAAACTGTCTTTGCTTTCAAATGACATGACTGTCTACAACACAGAAGATATGAGAGAATTAACAAAAAAGTTTGTAGAACAAATACACAATTATACCAAGGTTGCAAGACACAGGGTAAATATACAAAAGTCAATTATTTTTCCACACCAACAACGAACGAGTGGAATTTGAAATTAGAAACACAATACCACTTACATTAACATCCCTCATAATAAAATACTTAGATATAAACCCAACAAAATGTGTATAAGAGCTATATGAGAAAAACTATAAAACTAATGTACGAAATCAAAGAAGTAAATAAATGAAGAGACAGTCCATGTTCATGGACAGGAGGACTCTGTATTGTCAAGTGTCAGTTCTTCCTAATTTGAATTATGGATTTGATGCACTCTCAAGCAAAATCCCTACAAGTTATTTTGTGGCTATCAACAAACTAGTTCCCAAGTTTATGTGTAGTGGCAAAAGACCCAGAATAGCCAATACAGTAGTAATGGAGAAGAAAAAGGCTACGGCACTGACACTACCCAACGTCCAGACTCACTGTAAAGCTACAGTAAACAAGCCAGTGTGGTTATTGGCCAAAGAACAGACAAATGGACCAAGGAATAAAACAGAAAACCCAGAAACAGACTCCCATAAATCCACTGATCTTTGACAAAGACAAAAAAGCAATACAACGGAGCACAGATAGCTTTCCAACAAATGATACTGAAACAGCAACATTCTCAAGCAAAATCAGGAATCTCCACACAAACGGGCCTTATGCCCTTCACAAAAATTAACTCAAAACAGATCACACATCTAACTGTGTAAAGCACAAGACTGTAAAACTTCTAGAAGAGAACAGAGGAAACCTAGATGACCTAGCAGACAAAGAACTTTTTACTTACAATACCAAAAGCAAAATCCATGAAAGAAATAATGAACTGGACTTCACCAAAATGAAAGACTTATTACAAAAGATAACGTCAAGAGAATAAGACTACTATGAAAGCTACAAGCTGGGAGAACGTACAGAATTTTCTGATATCTGATAAAGAACTATTATCTAATACCTACAAGGAACTCTTGAACTCCACAAGAAATACAAACAACTCAATTAGAAACTGGGCCAAAATCTCAACAGACACCTCACCCTGGGTACACAGATAGGAAATAAGCTGATGAAAAGATGCTCCACATCATGGATCATCACAGAAATGCAAATTAAAACAAGATACCACTACCCACCTATTAGCATGGCTAAAATCTGGAACACTGATATCAACTGCTGACAAAGATGTGGAACTACAGAAACTCTCATTCATTGCCGGTGGGAATGCAAACTGGCACACTTACTTTGGAAGAGAGTTAGGCGGGTTTTTTTTTTTTACAAAACGGAACACTCTTGCCACTTGATCCTGTAATTATGCTTCCTGTTAGTTTCTCAAAAGCACTGAAAACCTGTGTCCACACATAGATGTTTCTATGAAATACAGATGTTTCTAGCAGCTTTATTCAAAACTGTCAAAACTTGGAAGCCACCAAGATGTCCTTCAGTAGGTAAATGGATAAATGAACTGTGGTCCATCCAAACAATGGAGTTTTATTCATTATTATTTTATTCGGCACCAGAAACACAGAACAACAATAGAAACATAAGATAGCAAGGCATAAAAAGGGAGGAAACTTTCAAGTGGCTACTAAGTGAAAGAAGCCAATCCGAAAAGGATACATACTATATGATTCCAACTATGTGGAAAAAAAAAAAAAAAAGGTGCATAACCACAAAATAGAACATACAAAGCCTAAGTCAGTATCTGTCCCTTTAAAAAAAAGTTTGCCTGCCCTGGTTTAATATATTAAATGAGTAGATTAGGTCAAGACACTTAGTTTCTACCTGCCCCTCCAAATCTCAGTAAGTCTCCACAAAAGACAACTTAAAAATTTCATGTCCAAGGGCGCCTGGGTGGTTCAGTGGGTTGAGCCTCTGCCTTCAGCTCGGATCATGATCTCGGGGTCCTGGGATCGAGCCCCACGTTAGGCTCTCTGCTTGGCAGGGAGCCTGCTTCCCCCTCTCTCTCTCTGCCTGCCTCTCTGCCGACTTGTGATCTCTGTCAAATAAATAAATAAAATCTTTTAAAAAAAAATTCATGTCCATTGTAAGGTTGTAATAAAAAGTATTATTAACAAAAACTGGGGAAGTTGTGGGGCAGAAAAAAGTCGACTGGATTAGGATTCAGACAGAAATGCTACAGCTACAATCACTGAAAAGAAAATACCACTGCAAAAACAGAAACATCCTTCATTTTAAATGTCCCAGAAAAATTCTAATTTCAAAATCAATATAACAAAAAGAAGCTTGGAAAAAACATCAAGGTAATGTTTACAACTGGACAGTCTCGGCCACTCCTCCTACCACACATACAAAGTTAAAGACAACATCAACCTCTACGTCCAAGATCAGGCTCTCTGACCAACATGGAAACCAAGTCCATGCTCTGTCTCAGGGGACATATGATCTGACCATGAGGCCGGAAACGAAGAGAGAAGCAAAGCAGAGCCACTAGAAACAGCAGCACGGGATTTAGAAAAGGTAGAAAGTTGACAACCACCATTCCAGAAATCAAAACAAATATATTCTAAAACTGAACTCTAAAACACAAAAAATAAGGAAACAGTAACAAAACCACACTAGCCCCCCCAAAATGTTACATGGTCAAATTCTACCAAGCTGCACAAACAGATGACTGCCCTGCACAGCACAGAGAAAAAGACAGAAAGCTTGTCACCTCATTCGACGAAGTTAAACAACCTTGATACTAAACCAGAAAAGGGGAACAGGCAAAAAAAGAACTGGAAGACTGATCACAGCAAAACACATAAAAATCGAATCCCCTGTTTATATTAAAAACCACTACAGCCACTAACCACCATGACCAGGTAGCGTTGATTCTAGTAACGCAAAGCCAGCACAGCATTAATAACTCTATTAATACAATTCAGCATACTAAAGGCTAAATAAGATAAATTCTAATATATACCAGTTGCAGCTAACCCTTGAATAACATGGGTTTGAATTGTGCAGGTCCATTTATACAGAGATTTTTTTCAGTAAATATAGGAAGTACTGTAAATGTATTTTCTCTTCCTCATGATTTCCTTAGTAACATTTTATTTTCTCTAGCTTATGTTATTCTAAGAATTTTATTATATTAATATTAAATTATTATTAAAATGTTACTACTTCATTGTAAGAATATACTATATAATACATGTAACATGTCAGATATGTATTAGCAACTATTTCTGTTATCAGTAAGGCTTCTGGCCAAGAGGAGGCTTCTGCAGGTAAGTCTTGGGGGAGTCAAAAAGTAATACACATCGATCAATACACCCCCACATCGTTACAGGCTCAACGGTATAAATGCTGACATGCACCAAAAACGCATTTGACAGACATTAACATGTGCTCCTGATGAAAAAACAGTAACAATTCCTAACGAGGTGAAATAGAAGAAAACTCCCTGAACTTGCTGATTACTGGCAAATACTAAAAGCACTCATCAGAGTTGGAAGAAAGACAAGGAAGATCGGGATGGACACAATGCAACTACTGAGAATTGTACCGACGGGCTTACCAATATAACATGAAAACTACGTAAGAGTAAAATGCTAGGAGAAGCCAAACTAAAAACAGCATTATTTATAGATAATGAACTTTCACCTGGAAAACACAAAAAAATTAACTGAGAAGTAACAACAGCTAATAAAAGTAATTATCAAGCTGGTGTTACATAAAATAAGCACTTGAAACTTCGTCACCTTCCTACAGAACTACAATAACCAGACTTCACCAGGAGAAAAAGGTCCCGTTCAATGGAATAAATGCTATAAAGAGAAAGCGTAAATCTGAGCTGGAGAAAAAGATGGAAGACCTAGCAAGGTAAAAGTCAAGAAAACTTTCTTGAAGAACATTAAAAAAAAGACGCCCCTCCCCCCGCCCCCCCACACACGGAATGAAACCCATACACATCACAGATGGAAAGAATCAGTGTTACGAAAATGCCAATTCTTTCTAAATAAGATTTAGAGAAATTCCAATCAAAGTCCCGTGACAGTAGTTTCCCTCCTTGCTTTAAAAACTAGCAGTTCCAAATTCATTTGGAAGAACTGACATGTGGGAACCAAAGAAAATCTTCAAGGAGAAAAGAAAAAGAATAACGAGGGAACGTCATACCCTCAAGATAGTACAGGTTTCCACTTTAATACTGGAACCCAGTTAGGGTGACAAATCAGGAGCCAGCATCCGTAACACAGTGACAACGAGAGACCACTACGGAGCGGCCCGTCAGTCAGGGAGCACTTGTGAATGAGAGAGCGCTGCGGAGGAGAGGGGGAGCGGCGTGAAGGTGCGATCCACACAGCGGGGACAAAGCCTAACGGGAAAGCATCTGCCAAAAGCAAAATAAAATGCGAAGATTCAAAAAATAAATTAATTCAAATACAATAAAATGTTAAGATGTCTTTTGTTTTAAACCTTGGCAAACTTGAAAAGCAGCAACATTAAATGCTGGCGAAAATATGAAGAAACAAGTACCGTCATGTAAGTGATGGGAATGTAAATTATTACAACCTTCCTGGAATATAATCTGGTAAAAATGATTAAAATATAAAACCAACACATGATACCTAGAATTGCAATTCCACATTCAGGAATCTATCCTGTAAGTACACATTCTAACGCTCTCGAAGACTTGATACAAAGATACTCACCGCTTTATTATAAATAACAAAAAATGGAAAGAAATCCCTACACATTAATGAAGTAATTTAAAATTTTGGATAAGACAATGCTGTGGATTACTACACCGCAATATAATAAAAAGTATTAATAATCCAGTAAGTTGATATGTACTGAGACATTAATATTACCCAGAAGTCTCTAATTCTAAGGAAATAGCCTGATCCTATCTACACAAACAACAAAACAATGCCAAATCCGTAAATATGTGTGCATGCAATTATCTGGGAGACATTCTCTTTGGTTGCTAATAACTACCTTCACACGCCATGTCATCACGTATAGGAAGCATCTTTAATTATAAAATATTTTTCACAATTTTTCAAGTCAAGTATATTACACTGCACTCCACAGCAACCAGCTAGAGATCATGATTATCTAACGACATAGTAAGTACCCTAGCGAAAGCTTCTACAGAAGGACAGCGTGCAGCTCTCGAAGTCTGACATTTACGGTCATCTTCAGCATGCTAAAAGGAGTTAAACTGAGCTTACCAATTTCATTAATCACCGCTCTGATTTTGGAGACGAAAGGACCAACTTCACTGGGATTCATTTTGACTCTCTCCTTAAGGTCAGCACCTGCAAAGTATTTTATTTACAAATACAATCTAGTTATAAACAAGATTTTAAGGCAATGAATTGAAAGTTTACTTAAGATTCATAGGTAACTAGAATATCAACTGCATTTATCCACTGAAGGAAGTATGTTATTTAAGTTTTCCTTCTCAAAGACCAGCACAGGAAAGAATGAAACACCTGCTCATACAGCATGTGTCCACAGCAGCGGTTCTTGAACTCTGGTGTCTCGGGGCCCCTGTACACTCTTAGAGGAAGAGACTCACTTGAGATGGTATTTACCAATAGTTATTCTATTAAAAACTATTAAGTTTCTTGAAAATATGTATTCATTAGTTTAGTAATACAAACGAACCCACTCGTATTAAGACTGATGCCAGCCACTTGCTCAGCGCCTAGAAAGCCACAGTCTGAGCAGCGCGGCTTTCGGCCGGCAGTACAAACGTCGACCCGGTGCAGAGGGCAAACCACAGAGTCAGTCTGACTCCACGGATGCCCGCCTTGGGGGCTGCAGACTTATGTGCAAACTGACAATTTCAGAATTATGAGTTTATCACAGAATCATAAATTTGGAGCAGAGAAGAAATCCTTAAGGGATCACTTACTCTGTGGCTCAACAAAGAATTCTTTTTAATAAAATAAAACTATGAGAAAAGGCTCCCATTTGAATGAACAAATACAAAACAAAGTAAAATGACAGCCTGGAAGGTACACACTCAGCTACTTACTCTCTGAAGAGTCCGTTATAAAGACATGGGGACTAGATAGAATGCCAAGTCCCGGCCAAGGCTGGGACATTCTGAGCCACACACTTCCTGTCAGAGCACATACCCTACAACTCGTCAGTTCTTAGCTATATACACCCTAGAAAATCGCAGACAGATGTCCAAGGAATATGTACAGCGGCATTCGATGCAACATCTATAAAACCGAAAAAAATCAGAAATAACCTAAATATACATCAGAAGAATTTCTAATAAAATTAAGATATATTTATACAGAATATTACACATTCAGCATGAAAATGAAGGAATTAAAAGTATAAATACGGAAAAAGCTAAGTGTTGAAGAACATATAATTATGTATATTTATTATACCTTAAAACACTAATATGCATTTATATATTTAATAACACTATGCTATTATATTTACAGAAACACACACAGGATGATAATCACGGACATAACTTTTCTTTAAACGAATGCTATTTAGGGGAGCAGCTGCTGGCTCAGTCAGTGGAGCATGTGACTTCTGATCTCAGGTTTGTGAGTTCAAGCCCCACACTGGGCATATAGCTTAATAAATAAATAAATAAATAGCAAAAGAAAGCTATTCAGGGATATGAAATATGCATGGAAATGATAAGTACCAAATTCAATTCGCAGCGAGCTCTGCAAGAAGGGAGATGTGACTGGCAACGGTCACAGAGAACTTCAAACTTACGTGTAGCGCTACGATGCTTAAGTTAGCGGATGGGTACTCAATACACTGGTCTTTAAACGTTTCTGAATGCCTGATACATGTCTTCACAGGAAGCTTTTTCCATGAAAAATATTTTTAGGGCCAAAAAAATTGTTAAGCCACTTGGATATATTTGTTACAAGAAAAAACTGTCGAACCCTGAGGATACAACTAAGTTGACAGTGTGAGGCGCTGCCTACTGTCCGTTGGCTCACACACTCCGGTCTGTGGAAGCAGCTAAACGTGGTGCCATACCGGGGAGGGGGCGGATGACAGAGGAGCCGAAGCGACCAAGAGGAGAAGCAGATGGGAGGCACCAGGGCTTTGCTCGCGGTGGGCCTGAAGGAGCCGGGGTGACCGCGTCACGGATCCGTCACGTCCTCCAGCCTCAGTGTGGGCTACACCGCAGGCGTGCCCTCTGGCATACCACCAGTGCTCCAGACGGGGCTTTCGCCGACCTCCGTGCCCAGGTTCAAGAGACCGGGTGTCGGGAGCCGTGCCGGGAGCTCGGGGAGTCGAGGCTGGCTCTGGACGTGGGCCGCCCATGCACACACCCCAGTCCCCACAGAGCTGGGAGATGTGGTCTGGCCCTCAGTGTGGTCCTGACCCTCACAACTGTGTGAGACTGCCATGGGATTCAGGGTGTATTTTAGAAATAATTTCCTTTCTCCATGGGATGTTAAACATTTGTGGCCTTGAGACTACATTTTAAAAACTGTAATACCCTTTTTGTTTTTACTTTAGAAACGCACCCTGAAATCTTGAACATTCAGAACCTAAAAGTACAGTTTCGCCTCTATCCCTCCAGATTTTGTAAATTTCTCATTTGATAATATGGGTTTTATTTGAGGTCTGGCATCTTCCTTTTACTTTTTAGATCCCCCATGTCCACGACCACTCCCTTCAGGTGCAAGAGCCTTCGTGCTTCCAGGGAACCCCACGACAGCCCCTCCTGCCCTCACCCTCACACTCATCCCGGACCGTCTCCAAACACCTTGCTCTCCTTGAACCTCAAACCTCCCACCCAAACCTGACACCAACTTACTAAGAAAACAGATGCATTCAGAAGAAAAACTTCACCAACACCCACCACGAAACGCACCTACCTACCAGGAGTAAACTCGCACACTCTGCCCTCCCTCCTATCACTTCAGATGAACTACTCATGACCAAAGCCAACTCGTGCCCTCGACTCCACCCCTTCTCTCTTCAGGGCCGCCACTCAAGGAATTACCCCTTTCCTGGCCGGCACCATCAACAAACAGTTAAGCATCCCTCTACTGAGAACCATTCCCATCAGCTACAGTAACACCCTATTACTGCTCACCTTAAAAAAGAAAAGAAAATTATGTGGACTTTCACTGCCAGTTCTAATGGAAGAGTTTATTATCAGACCAAGTCTTTCACAGAACCCTAGATAAGAAACATAAGACAGCTAGTTTGAGGACAATGGAGAACAACTAAGACAGTCAGAATGTATGAGAACGTCAAGGCAAATGTAAGTTTCTAAATAATCTCACAGAAATGAGAAACAAATTGGAGTCAGGGCTTGCCAACGAAGACCACCACAGGCTTTTGTTCGGGACCTCTGAAGGTTAAATATAAAACAGGGTAAACATGAAGAAAACCATACCAAGACCGGCTGCTAAAAAGAAAGGACCCAAGGAAAAGAAGAAATTTAGAACCCGCCCAAAAAAAGTAACTACTCACTTAGAACTTTAAACTAAGCAAAGCGAACAGCAAGAATGAAAAGAAGGATAACACTACAGATTCTACATAGATTAAAACAAGAGAATATTACTAACAACCGTGGCCCTATACATTTGGAAAGGACATAAAATGGACACATTTCAAAAAAACACAACTTATTAAAACTGACAAAGAGAAAATCTGAAAACACAAATACTCATGAAGGAAACTGAATATGTTAATTTAAAACTTTGCTACAAAGGAAACTACGTGATCATGTGGCTCCAACAGTAAATTCTTCCAAACATATAATGAAAGAAACTGGACGGGACAAGGGGAGGGCACCCAGATGACTCAGTGGTTAGAGCACTCCTGATCCCGGGGTTGTCATTTGGAGCCCCACGATGGGTACAGAGATTACTTAAAAAAAAAAAAATTGTTAAAAAAAAAAAATTAACATGAATCTGACACACGGAGAATTGCAAAACAAAAACCCAATTAAGAACATCTTAAGAAAAAAAACGACAGGCTAATCTTTCTCATAAATATAGTCTCAAAAAAAAAAAAATCCCTAAACAAAATCTTAGTAAAGCACACACAGTGGTAACATAAATAAAATACCGTATTTCAAGACCAAGTTACATTCAGTCTAAGATTCAAGACTGGTTTAGCATCAAGTGTTTAAAATTTATAAAACTAACAGCATAAAAGGGAAAAATCATATAAACTTTCAGTAGGCATAGAAAGAGTACTTAAAATTCAACTCATTCTTTACCATCTTGAGACATAAGTTACAGGAAGTAAAATCCAGTCATTTTAAGTACAATTCAGGAACTGTGAATTTACGAAGTTGTACAACCCGCACCCCCGTGCAACTGTGGAGCATTTCCATCACCTCACACTCACCCACTGTCGCTCCCTGTTCCCACCTGCTTCCCCGGGGGAACCACTGTTTTCCTAAACCCGTGCCTTCTCTGGACATCTCACAGGAACAAACTCGTACAACAGACAAGACAGTCTCCTGTGTCGTCCTCCCATGTGGCAAGCACGGTGTGTTTCAGGCTTACCCATGTCCTAAGAATGGATCGGGGCTTTTTTCTTTTTATTACCAAATAGTACTCCTCCGTAGGGACAGAGACACGTTTTATCTATCCACTCACCCACTGATGGACACCTGGGCTGTTTCCACTCTTCGACTACTATGAAAAATGCTACTGTGAACACTCACACACAAGGTCTTGTGTAGACAAGTGTTTCTGTCTTGAGCAGATACACAGGAGCACGACAGCTGGCTCATACTGTAAATTTCTACTTAACAACAACAAAACTCTACTGTCACTGTTTCTGCACAGTGGCTGCACCACTTTACGTTCCTACCAGCAATGCCTAAGGGTCCCTGTCGCCCTTGTATGGCCACCAGCACTAGCCTGCCATTTTTTTTATAGCGTTTTATGGGAGTGAAACGGTATCTGTTATGGTTTAAATGTGCATTTCCCTAATGACGTGGAAAGTCACGTGCTTATTAGCCATTCACACAGGTCTTTGGTGGAACATCATTTCAAATCTTTTGCTCTTTTTTTTTACTGGACAATTTGTCATCTTACTGAGTTGTAAGAGTAGTATCTTGGAAACAAGTATTTTCTCAGAAATATGATTTACAAACATTTTCTCCCCATCTGTGGTTTCTCTTTTCACTTTCTTGATTTTTCTTTTGAGTTTTAACTTCAGTGAAGTTCAATTTATCAATCTCTATCAGACATGCTATCGGTGTCCTATCTAATCAGCAGTCATTCTTAATAAAGTTCACCGCAAACTAGGAAGAAAAGAGGATCTTTCTGAATTTGGTAAAGAGTAATTATAAAATATCTCTAACTACCATCACCTTTACAGGTCAATTACTAAGACAGTAACAGATATAACAGTCAGTATAATAAGAAAAAAATTTAAGTTACATGGATCAGACGGGAAAAATGAAACTGTCACATGAGCAGATGACTTAATTATATAAGAGGAATGGCCAAAAGAATTCAGAAATCATGAAAACAAGTGAATTTAGTAAGGTTGAAGAATACAGTTCAATAAACAAAAATCGACGGTCTTCATATACGCTAGCAAAAGAAATGTGTAAAATTTTAAAAAGATACCATCTCAGTAACATTCAAAAATCAAGGAGCCAAGGAATAACTCTAACCAAAGATGAATAAGATCTTGACACAAAAACCTACAAAATCTTCTGAGATGAATTAAAGAACTAATTAAATGAGGAATACATCATGCTCATTTTAGAAGACTTTCATGCTGCAAGATAAAATTTTCTTCGAATTAAGAGAGTCAATGTGGTTCCAATCAAAATCCTAATGCTTCTGGAAAATGAGAAGCTAAGAATGCAAAGGGCATTTTCAGAGCCTCCTGCAGAAGAAACAGTTGGACAATTTATACTAAAATAGGAAGATGTTATTATAAAGCTACTCTAATTAAGAAAACTGTAATACAGCCTCAAAAATAGAGGAAAAAAAAAAAAACCAATGGAACAAAACAGCAAGTCTGAAAAAGACCCACTTGATTTATAACAACGATGGCACTGCGGGGAAGGAGACCAGATGGACATTCTGATAAACGGGGCTGGGACCACTGAACATTCATGTGAGAAAACACAATTCTTGGCCCTTCATACCTAACACACACACACACACACACACACACACACACACACAAATCAGTTCATGATAAATTACATCCTAGATGTGAAAAGGAAAACAATCAAGCTTCTAAATGAAAACCAAAAATATCTTCAAGACCTTGGTATACACAACATTTTTTAAAGATTTCTCCAAAGACTTAGGAAAACACTGGACTACATTGAATTAAAAAATTTCTGTTCATCAAAACACACCATTAAAAGAATGAATATGCACGTGAAAGGGGGAGAAAATGTCTGAGAAAAATGCCTCAAATAGAAGCCCTGCATGTGTAAATCACAGAAAGTAGAAGGTAAAAAGCAGACAAAAGACTCAGATACTTCTAGAAAGAGGAGACTGGCTAATAAAGAGATGGAAAGGAACACACATGATTAGTCATCAAGCAAACACAGCTTAGAGACACAACTTCACAAGCAACCCACAGCTAACGTGTTGGCGAGGGTCCAGAGCAACGGGAACGCTGACTTAATGCTGCTGGAGTACAAACTGGTCAAAAGCACTCTGGAAAGTAATTCCACCCCAAGTGCAAACACCCATATCCAAAATACATGAATGTGGAAAAAAAGCACATTCACAGAAGCATTATTCACGGCAGCTAAAACCTGGAAACGCCCCGGTCATCCACCACCGACGGAATGGATAAACTGGAAGACTCCACGAGGAACAGGATTACAATACTCCTCGCTGCACAGCACGAACCCAGTCCCACAGACACGGCTGAGCAACAGTCAACCTTAAGAGAGTACATGCTGGATAATTCCAGGTACATGAGGATTAAAAACAAGCAAAATTAGGATCTGGTGATCAAAATCAGAATAACCCCAGTAGCTTTGGGTGAGAGACGGTTAACGACAGAAAGAGGCGTGAGGGATGGGCTGTGGTATGCTGGTCACGGTAATGTTCACTTCTTAAATTGGGTGGTGACTGCACAGGTCAGTTCATTTCACAGAAACGTATTACACACTTAAGATTTGTACAATTTTCTATATATATATTATAATCCAATTAAAAAAGTGAAAACAAAGTTTCTGACTCCATATGCTCCACCCCTCCAGCCACCACCGATCTCTCTCCTCTTCGTTGAAGGCAGATTCCTCCAAAGGGCTGCTCTTTCTGTCTCCCACCTCCCCTCTTACACGGGGTCTTTTAAGCAAGGGAGAGGGAAAGACAATAGAAAAAAGACTAAATAACCAACGAAGGAAGTGGTAAAGGTTTGGGGTGAGAAAAGAACAGGAAAGTGCCACAGAGGTGGAGGCTGGTGAGGCTGTGGACAGCATGACAGTATTAAGTGGTGCGATCATCCTGGGGTGACCGAGAAAGTAGCACGAAATTCAGTCAGATCTGCTTGTCACGTTACTGAAACTTAGTATCTGGTTCTAAGCCACACATTTTTCCTCACTTACACCGCTTCTGCAGTGTCTGCCCTACTGCAAACTCGTCCCATGTAAATACATAGTTCAATATTTAATACACCAGACACACAACGCAGAGTTAATATGTTATTTAGCAATTCTGAGAAAAAAACCTATTTCACTTAAATATTGCCCACTAAAATGGCCTCCTCTAAAATTCCTGGACTTATTCTTTGATATAAATTCCTATGTTTAAATATGCCTTAAGATTACTGTGTGTGAGATTTCTGCTCATTTATACGTGCAGTGGACCATCCAGGAGGACTTAAGAAAAGTTATGAGAAACGGTAGCATTCTTTGTCACACGCTGCAGGATGTCCAACTTCCTTGCCCCAACAGCCAGACCATAAGGCCCTTCAATCACTGCACCAACCGAAGAACTCCCTGGAATTCCAACATGCTCCCCAGGGTGTTCCCATCCCTCTGGAGATCTACTGCTTAAGCCAATGGTCTTCAACCTTTTTCATGCCTGCTAAATACTGCTAAAAAGAATTCTGAAAAATAGGCTGTATTGAAAATTTGTATATGACATTTAAAACTTTCATCACTTGAGTTTAAACACTTGTGAAGACTGCACTGCAGTCCTAAACACTGGCATCTTACAAGAGCTGACTCAGACCATGGCGGTGTGTCCAGTGCAAACCCAGTGACCTGATTCACAAAAGCACCACGTCTAACACATACAAACAAAGCCTAAATGTTACATTGTTTCTGTTCTCTATGAACTACTAGTTCTACTTCTTTCCTGTAACTGTTTTTTTCTGATATACTCAGTATTTATGCATAGAAAACTTTTTGCAATGAAATACATAAATGGATTGATTTTTATTAAATTTCCTGTAACTATGATAAAGCACTAACTTTAAAGTTTTCCTCTAGGGGTGACTGGGTGGCTTGGTTCATGAAGCAACTGCCTTTGGCTCAGGTCATGATCCCGGAGTCCAAGGATGGAGTCCCGCATCGGGCTCCTGGCTCCATGGGGAGTCTGCTTCTCCCTCTGACCTTCTCCCTTCTCATGCTCTCACTCCCTCTCCCAAATAAATAAATAAAATCTTAAAAAAAAAGGGGGGGGGTTACCCAGCACAGACTTCATTACGAGTCTGAACCGGCGCACCCCCGGCCGCAGCAGAGATGGAGTGTCCGGTAGCGATTCCATACTCGAAGCAACCTTACATTGGAAATGCGTCTCAGTGACATCCCTGGGTCCATCTCCTCTCCTTCCACTCATTATCTCATATATCTGTGCATGCTAATCTATGCTAGAAGGAGGCAGGGTTCCTTATCAAGTTTAATCGCTTGGAGAAAACTTGCTCACGTACACAAAGGAGTTCTACTTCCGCAACACCGCCCGAGTTCTTCAGCTACTTTGGAACCACCTCTTGAAAAATCATATAGTAATCAAGAAGCATTTAACAATTCCATATGAACTTTATTAGGCAAAGAACTGGAAACTGCCAGAATAAGAACAGGATCCCAGTTGAAATTCTCAGTATTCATATTAAAAATAAAATAAAATAAAATAAACCCTTTTTGGCAATTCAGAACCTTTTCTCCATTCCTGGGGCAAGGAAGCAAGGAAGATCAAGACTGGCTTGTGAAATGCAAGGACAGCTGTGACAGGGAAGATGGGGGGAGTGACTGTAACCCACAGACCAGGCAGAAAAGTCTCACGAAAGAGCACCTATGTCTGTAAGCTGTGTATCAACTAGACACTTTGAAAACAAGCTATTCCTCCTGAATGCCTAGAACTCTCCCCACCACCATCTGGCAGATCATTGCATGAAGTCATTTTCCCTGGAGTGCAGTGGCCAGATCATATGGTTGGAGACGGCAGTCTTTAAAAGTTTCCAAAGTATTTCCACCTCCACACCTGGCCAGCAGCGTGCTGCACCTGTGCCTGGCACTGCAACACTCGCTAAGTCTTGCCCATCTAATGGACAAGAAGTGGCAGCTTTAACTGCCTTTTGCTCCGCAGCAGATGAAACGCCCACGATTTGCAGTAGTATCGACATGTGCAGCATCAAAGTTGACGTTCCCACGTCATTCCAGTGTCCGTACACGTGCTGTCAATCCAAACACCTTGGTCTTTCACGCTCGCACCCCAAAAGGGCTTTTATTCCTCCCATTCAACCCAAACATCAGGTCAAGATAACAAGGATTTCCAGACAGCTCAATCTACAGCGCAGGGGGAGCTGATGCTCCCAGGGTCCTGGGGAGGCGTCCATCTAGACGCCTCCCTTCTCTTCCCTCCTGCACTGCTCTAGCGTGGTGCACAGAGCCGGGTCAGCCGCGCCTCACAAGGGAGCTGGGCAAGGGTCTTCGTCATCTTCTCAAAGAATGTACGTGAGATTGGAATGGTCTGTTCCGGACATTCTGTGTAGAATGCCTTCCTGCAGTCATTGGGCCAGGTATCTTTTCACTGTTCTGGGATTAGTCAATTTTCTGTTTCTTAAGTCAGTTCCGGTTAAGTTTTATTTTGTGATAATTTATCTATTTCACCTAAAATTTTCAAATGTATTGACATCAATTATTGGCAAACATTATCTTACCAGTTTAATGTCTATGGAATTGATACCTATGGCCTCTTTTTTCAATCTGAATATTGCTTATGTTTTTCACCCTTGATTTAATCTTGCGTTTTCTGCGTCGTAAGTGTATGCTCACCTTCATTCCCTTCCTCTAGGCCTATTTAGGTCTAGCCTATAGCTATCTGTGTCTTGTCCTCAGCTGGATTCTCAGTTTATTCATTTCAAGCCTTCATTCTTTCCTCAAATACAATCTTAACTATATTACACAACTTTTAAAGTATTTTGTTAGAATGTAATTCTGAACATGCTCTAATTTACATGAAGATTCCTCTGTTATTCAGAAGTGATTTTAAGTCTCCCAATGTATGGAGACTTCTTCTAATTACCTTTTTGTAAATGACTTCTATCTTAACTGATTGCAGTCAGAACACAGCCTTTCAAATCTGTAGAGGTTTTTCAGCCAAGCAGATGGCGGACTGTCACGCGTACTGCCCGTGTTCTTGAAAGGAATGCGTAATCCTGGACGGCGGAGGGCAATGACCCACTCAGGTACCTACCCTAATGCTCAGCGCACCTAGAGAAATGATCAACACCCTTCGTCAGCTGAGGATGAGAAACCTTTGTGTTTTATTTAATATGTGGGTCATTTTATAAATAATTTACAGAAAAATAAAAGAAAAATGAAAAAGCAAATTTGACATTTTAGTCAAAATGTAAATATACAAAACCCATATTTTTAAACTCTCCTGGTATGTGCATATATGTGGGGACACACACACACACACACACACACACACACACTACAAAGACATTCATATATATGGATACATACACACACACACACACACAAAGACACATCATTTGGACAAAACGGCCCATCAACTGACACACATGAACCTGGAACATGCAGTTTTATAAAAATCTGATTACAGATTTTTATAAAATAAATGATCACTTGTAGTTCTTCTTGAACTCGCATTGTAGAAATGCAGTGCTTTGAAACTTTTGACAGCTCACAATTTTGTTAAGAGTCCTACTCTTGTGCTCTGTAAAATAGATTCAGCTCAGGATGCCGGAACCTCGGCGCGACAAACCTGACGATTTGCTCTCACCGCACACCACCTCCTCCTTCCTACCACCTCCTCCCTTGACAGGCTGCGCCAAGTAAACAATCGCGCGCGAACATTACGTGAAATACAGGGATACTGACACACAACCTCTTAGCAAAATGGGACGTCCGAGTGCTCGTCACAAACCACTGCGTAAGGAAGTCCTTCCCACCAAGGGGCTAATTGATGCACGTTCCACATTTCCTTGTATGAATCACTGCTCACCGTTCACCCAACGAACTGCTCACTCATCCATTCCTGACTTCAAGAGAACTCACCCAGGATACTGTCATCTGACCACTCAGAGGCTACGATTTCCCTTACATGATCAACTTCATCTTCAATGATTAGAGCCTGGAGTCCTGCTGTCTCTTCTGATGGTTATTCATCTGATAACGATGAAATATCTTCCTCTGTCAACGTTCTACTACTCCTGGTCATCAGACGTAGAAAATTAAAAATTCTAAATTCTTAAATGTGTTCAATAAAAGCTAAAAGAAAGACTACAGGGGCGCTTGGGTGGCTCAGTCATTAAGCCTCTGCCTTCGGCTCAGGTCATGATCCCAGGGTCCTGGGATGGAGCCCCGCATCGGGCTCCTGGCTCAGCGGGAAGCCTGCTTCCCCCTCTCCCACTCCCCCTCCTCATATTGCCTCTCTCGATGTCTCTGTCTGTCAAATAAATAAATAAAATCTTAAAAAAAAAAAAAAAGAAAGACTACAAAAATGGTGCCTCCAGATTTCATTTAAAAAATTTTTTTAAAGGTTTTATTTATTTATTTGACAGGCAGAGATCACAAGCAGGCAGAGAAGTAGGGGGGGGTGGGGGGGAGCAGGCTCCCCGCTGAGCAGGGAGCCCAACGCAGGGCTTGATCCCAGGATGCTGGGATCAGAGGCTTTAACCCACTGAGCCACCCAGGCACCCCCTCATTTAAATTTTTAAAAGACGATGCAATTCTTGAGGCAATGCAATAAAGATGCAATGATATGATTACTGCATCATCTTTCTGGGTAGTTCCATCATTCTTTATTTTTGTACTGTAGTCTTTCTCAGCACAGCCGTGATTAAGTGACAAGTAATAATAAATCCATTCCTAGATGATGAAATTACTAATATAAATAGTGATACAAAACAAGAACCCGCAATGCATCTTAGATTCAGAAAAAAAGGTTCAATGAACCCACACTGTAATTGCAAGAGAAAATGAGTATTCACTTTTTGAAGTAAATTATGCACAACTAAGTGGGATTTATCCCAGGTACGCAAGGCTGTTCAGCATTTAAACATCAATCAAAGTAATCCTCACATCAGCAGCTAAATAAGAAAAAATATCACATGACCGTATTAGTAGATGCAGGAAAAGCATACAAAACTCAATACCCATTCATGATACGCATTCTTGATAAAGTGAAACAGAGGGGTACTTTTTCAACTTGGTAAAGAATATCTATAAAATGTCTACAGCTAGTATAATTAATGGTGAGAAATTCAAAGTTTTCCCACTACGATCAAGCAAAAGGCAAGTATGTCCCTCCCACCAAACCTTTCAGAGCTCCTACTAGAAATCCTTATGAATACAATATAGCAAGAAAAGGAAGTAAAAAATAACAGACTGAGAAGGAAGACATAAAACAATCACTAATTTTTTTTTTTTTTTGCAGATGACATGATGTCTACTCAGTCGAAAATCCAAAAGACTCAATTAAAAGAAAAATTCCTAGAATTTGCAATTATACCAAGATTGCAGGATGCAAGTTAATATATAAAAGTCAATCACTTTTCAATACCCAAGCAAGGACCAACTGGGATTTGAAAATAAAAACATAACGTACCTTACATTAGCACCCCCAAAAATGAAATACCAAAGTATAAATCTAACAAAATATGTATAAGGTCCATAAGAGGAATACTACAAAATGAACAAAATCAACGAAGAACTACGTAGATGGAGAGATAGTCTATGTTCATAGACAGGAAGACTCAATAATGTCAAGATGTCCGTTCTTCCCAACTTGGTCTATAGATCCAAAGTACATCTCCAACACCAAAGTCATGATCCATGAAAGACATAATGGATAAGCTGGACTTCATTAAAATGAAGAACTTCTGTTCTGCCAAAGATAATGTCAAGAAAACAAAAAGGCAAGGTGCAGAATGGGAAAAAATATTTGCAAAAGACATACCTGATAAAGGGCTGTTATCTAAAATATACAAAGAACTCTTGAAACTCAAGAAGTAAACAAGCAACTCAATTAAAAACTGAGCCAAATGGGGTGCCTGGGGGGCTCAGTCAGTTAAGCATCCAACTCCTGATCTCAGCTCAGGTCTTGATCTCAGGGTCATGAGTTCAAGCCCTGCACTGGGCTCCATATTGGGCACGGAGCCAACTTAAAAAAAAAAAAACAACAAACAAACAAACAACAACCAAAACAAACTGGTCCAAAGACTTTAACAGACACTTTACCAAAGATATACAGACTGGAGATAAACATATGATGCTCCACATCATATGTCGTGGAGGAATGCAAATTAAAACAGGGAAATACCACTATACACCTATTAGAATGGCTAAAATCTGGAACACTGACACCACTAAATGCTGGCAAAAACATATTTTTCATGCTGATAGGATGCAAAATGATATGCTTCTCTAGCAGACAGTTGGACATGTTCTTATAAAACCCAACACACTCTTAATACACGATCCAGCAGTCCTTGGTATTCACCCCAAAGAGTTGAAAACTTCCGTCTGCTTAACAACCTGTATACAGACACTGATAGCAGCTTTATTCACAACTGCAACACTAGGAAGTGGCCAAGATGTCTTTCAGTGGGCGGAGAACCGAGCTGTGGCACGTCTATAAAGTGGACTGTCATTAGTAAAAAGAAATGAGCTACCGTGCCACGGACATGGAAAGACATAAAGAATCTTACGTGCATATTATTAAATGAAGGAAGCCAATCTGAAAAGGCTACAGTGTGTGGTTCTGGTGTAACATATTGGAGAAGGTAAAACCATGGACACAGGGAAAGATCAATGGTCACCAGGGGTTTGTAAGGAAGGGACAAGTGAGCTACAGACAATTCTCAAGGCAACAGAACCATTCTGCGTGATACTGTAATGGCAGATACGTGTTATACATTTGTCCAAACCAAACCAAACGGAATGCATAACACCAAGAGTGAACCCCAACGCAAATGAGAGACTTTGGGTGCGTAGGACAGGTCAGTGTAAGTCCGTCAGACCCAGCACATGGACCAATCTGGTGGAAGGTACTGCTTATGAGGGAGGCTATGTCTGTGTGGGGCAGGGCGTTCATGGGAAATCTCTGTACACCCCTCTCAATGTTGCTGTGAACCTAAAACTGTTCTAGAAACACTTAAGTGTTAAAAATTTTTTTAATTATACAGTAAATTTTCCTCAAGGTCATTTACAGTAATTCCCATTTAACAAAAGAGACTGTTCTGCCATAGGATTTTATCTGAACAGAGCTTCATTTTCCCTCAGTGAAGCACCCTTTTACCATCCCAAACCCAAAACTTTCCTTCTACCCAGCATCCCAGGCTCTCCAGCTCACTGGGAGGCTTCTCCCCTAAGATGGTGCCATTTCTCCATCCCCTGCAGAGTCAGGGTCAGTCCCATCACAGCAAGCTGCCCACCGTGGTCCGATCGCCGTCTTCAGGAAGGCTCACGAACCTTCCTTACGCTGCTGGCTATCATCACATTTCTGTGAACTAATTTCTAGGATACCATTAACTGAAACAAGTACAAAGAACATATACAAAATTCTATATAAGAAAAATGGAAACAGGTACACAAGCATATCCTTAATTATGCAAAAAGGAAACATGATGGATAAGCGAGGAACTAATGAGACTCATGAACGCCCTCAAGAGTGGGAATCAGATGGAAGGGACTGGAGGGAGGAAGTGGGCAGTGACACTTCTGTGTATAGTTTTGACTTTTGAAACCATATTGATACATATTCAGAGTAAAAGAAACAAAAGTGAGGAAACCTAACTTTAGTTCATATGAATGAAACATAACTGCAGTGAACGAGAAATGACACAAGTAACTTCCAACACAGTGCTTTACTCCACACCTCAGTCAAAGCCAGAAATGCTCTAAGGAAATCGTGAACCCTCGTTAGAAAGTGTGCTTTTCACAGTGGTATCAGTTCAGCAATTCTGAAACTACTTCCTGCGTACTACAGAACTGAGCAGATGAATAAATATTATTTTAGATCACACAAGTATAGAATGGGAGAGGAAGGATGCCTGGGTGGCTCAGTGGGGTAAGTGTCTGCCCTTGGCTCAAGTCATGATCCCAGGGTCCTGGGATTAAGTCTCTCACCGGATTCCCTGCTCCCTGGGGAGTCTGCCCCTCCCTCTGCCTGCCACTCCCTTGCTTGTGCCCTCTCTTTCCCCCTCTCTCTCTGATAAATAAATAAATAAAATCTTTAAAAAAACATAATGGGAGAGGAAAGTGAATCCTACGGTGAGGAACTGGAAATGGAGCTGTCAACATGAACTCATGGCTTTCGATACATAAATACACTGATAGGAGAGAGAGAGAGAGAGAGAGAGAGAGAGTGTGTGTGTGTGTGTGTGTAATGCAGTGTAATTCATTTATCTAAGTAGTTCTTAGCTTTATCCAGTAAAAGGGCCTAGAGACAGAGACACCAAGGGACAATGCGCATGGTTAGCACCCAGATCTTACTTCTTAAACACCATTCCCTACAAAGGGAACTGAAAATTTAAATCTCTGACTACAACGGGGTAAGTGATAGCAGACTAACCTTTTTTCCTTCAAATACTGGAAGCGTCCTTCAGAAGGCTGATCAACAGGGAGTGACAGACGGCACGGGACCCCGCTGACTGCTCCAGCTTTCTTTCTAACGGGGCTTTCCAAAATGGGTGCAAGGCAGGGGGGCCTAAACAGAGCGAGCAGGGAGGCTGGGTGGCTGGAATTTGCAGAACAGAAAATCAGAGAAGTGTCACTCATGAAAGAGCTCCCACAATCTGCACCCAGTTCCCTTAACCTTTAAGATGAAATGCCCATTCACAGGCAGTTACCAAAGAAAGAACATAGACAGGAAGCCAGGGTGTGAACAATTCTGCTGTTCGCCTTACGACCAGCAGGAACTGAGAAAATCTACAGAACACCCTGGGCACTCAGTAAAGACATCAGAAGCTTTAAAAAAAAAAAAAGCCTCAAAAGGGTGAGGCAGATCGTCCAGGAGAACACACCAAGTAGGGGTGGTCTATCCATCACAAACGTAACTGATGTGGGAACAAAGGCAGAAGAGAAATTATTAAATTTCCTTACTACCTACAACCCATTGACAAGTCCCTGAAACAGGTGGAGTGACCTTGCTCTAGGGATTCCACTGCCTCGATGTTGACACTTTGCTGAAGGCAAAAGTCCATGTTTGGACTTGTGGACCTATAGGATCCTGTAAGTCAACTTTAACACAGAAAAATTCTTTTAGAAACTTCCTTTATCTCTACTCCCCAAAATATAGGTTAGCAATCACCCTCCAAGCATACGGCCCACTGACACACATCTGGAGGGTCTCAAGACTAAGGTTTCATTTGCCAGTGATAAGTGAATTTTCCCAACAACAGCCAGCCCCCTCGAGGACCTGGAAACCTTGCTCCCAAATTCCTTAGAGACTTATGCTCCCCCTAACCCTCTCTCGACTGAAAGTATATAATGCGCCCCAGTGCAGCTCTTTCTGACCACCGGTCCCGTCCCCAGGCTTTAAGAAAACCACCTTTTTGCACCAAAGACATCTCAAGAATTCTTTCTTGGCCACCAGCTTTGAACCCTAACATCTTTCTTACATCAATAACCAATCACAGATATTTCATACAATTCAAGAAAAGAAAATCACCAAAAGTTTATAGTGAGGAAGAGATAACAACTCCAAGTATGTGATATTTTTACAACTGTTTTAATGAATACATTACACTGGTATCTATTAATCATGTGGCCTCTACTCCTGTTTTAAAGAATGTGAAAATACTGACTACTCCCGTGTCTCAAACTTGATTTTGCCGAGCACGTCCTAGGTTATTCAAATGGACATTCTGACTGGGGGTTTCTAGGAGCATAAAGCACAAGGTGATCCTCGCTGCCAGGGCCCAAGGCCGCTCTCGCGACGCACCTGTGCGACTGCGGGCCGCAGAACTTTCTGCGGGGTCACTCCTCAGTCGCACAAGACAAAAGGGCACTTTCGCTGCTGATTAGAGACGCAGTCTCCATGGGCCACGCATCTAGCACCTTCCGTGGAGCCCTACGGAACTCAGCCTGGCTTCTTCAGCTGCAGGCAGAGAGCCCAGGTCCAGGGAAAACACGTGGACCAACAAACAGGAAAAGAAATCGAGTCTGGACGGGGGTGAGCATACCACAGCGGGCAGGCTGGTCTGCCCCCGCTAAAACTGGTCGTTCTTGTTTCCTAAAGCTCTACAAAAATAAATGAGACAGACAGGTAGGTAGACAGATACATGACAAAGACTGTAAGAGGCCCAGAGAGCCTAAACTATCTGGCCCTTTACTGAAACCGTTTGCTGAAGCCTAGTCCAGACGAACTCTGGGTCCCCAGGGAACCCGCAGACAGCAAGCTGTGTGGCTGAGTCTCAACCACCAGAGCAGACGGATAAACACTCAATCTGTTTCTAAGTCTTTTTGTTGTTTTTTTTTTAAAGATTTTATTTATTTATTTGACAGACAGAGATCACAAGTAGGCAGAGAGGCAGGCAGAGAGAGAGGAGGAACAGGCTCCCTGCTGAGCAGAGAGCCCGATGCAGGGCTGGATCCCAGGACCCCGAGATCATGACCCGAGCCGAAGGCAGAGGCTTAACCCACTGAGCCACCCAGGTGCGCCATCTGTTTCTAAGTTTTTAGGCTCTGCCTTTGTAGCCCCTGGAGCTCCACGGGACCTCACCCAGGGTCACAGGCTGAATTACATCCCCTGGGACTTCCCACATGCAGGAGCTCTTCTGGCCTCCAGTGCCCTCCTCGCAGGATAAAGGCAGCAGGGCCTCCCTGGGAGGCCTGGCAAGGGGCCCCGAGAGACAAGAGCCCAGGCCATCCACCTCCGGCCGAGCTGCCCACCTCTGGAGGGGCCCATTCTCTCCTTTGCCCAGAAGAGGCAGCTCTGTTCCTCAGAGACATCCCTGCACTTTAGAAGGTCCCTTTAATAAGGGAGGGTGAGGAGAGAGAATGGGCACAAGTCACTCCTCTTCACCCACGAGCCGCCTACACAAGCAGCGTCTCGAAGTACAAGCTTACGTCAGGTAACCACGACGCTCTGCCGGTGGTACTTCCTCAACCACCAAAACCCTTCCACTCTTCCTCCCGGAACTCTCTGTTCAGAACCTTCAACGGTCCAGGCACCGCTCTGATAAAGGCCCTGCCCCAATTCCAGGGAATTGGCAGATCTGCAGGAGAAGCAGGCTGATCACAAAATCACAAGCAAAAAATAAATTCCGGAACTGAAAAGTGCCAAGAAGCAGCTAAAATAGGAAACTGTGGTGAAGGGTGGGGGGCAGGGCTACAACGACAAGGGAACAGCTAAAGAGATGACATCTATGCAAAGGTCTTTCCGAGCTAAGGGAACACTGAGTCTGAGAGGAGAAATGAGCTCTGGCTAGCAGAGACCAAGGTGGAGAGAACATGAGGGAGGAAGGGGGCAGACGGGGCAGGGGAGGAGAGTAGCCAAACCTTACACACTTGGCGTCTGTCTCCTACAAAGAACGGCCAGCTTCGTGGCATTATCCTCTGGTTTGAGGTCAGAAGTAGAAACGGCAGGCTCCTGAGAGGGTGAGATGCCAGGCCTTCCCCAGCACCTGGAGGCTGTGCACGGGCCCGGGCTCACCACCACTTCCCTGTATGACTAGGACCTTCCCACCTTCCTCTCTCCTCCAGATCCCTGTCCTCCTGCCTTCCATTTACACACCCTTGTCTTTGGGCTGCGCCCACCAGCTAATCCGGGATAATCTCCCCAGCTCCAGATCTCTTATTCATAAGGATGACGTCCCTTGTGTCATATAAGGTCACATAGTTCCAGGTCCGGGGTTCAGGACATGGACAAGTTTGGGGACCACCATTCATCCATCACACACTTTACTTCTGAGATCGGCTGAAGCAGGGGAGTGAGGCGATCCTTCACATCAACCCACTGGGCTACTCTGCTGGGCAGCATGCTAGAGCGGGGCTGGGGTGACGGGGGTAAATCAGTGGATCCCTCCTAATGTGCACCTCCTATTTCTTAAGAAGAAAACAGGATCTATAGAGCATAAAATATTACTTAGGACATTTTTTTTAAGATGTATTTATTTTAGAAATAGAGACAGAGAGCAGGGGGAGAGGGAGAGAGAGATCTCCAACAGACTCCCCATTGAGTGCACAGCCCAACGCAGGGCTCGATCGCAGGACCCTGAGAACTACATGAGCTGAAATCAAGAGCTGGACACTCAACCAACTGAGCCACCCAGGCGCCCCTTACTTAAGAAATACTTTTTTAATGGAAATAGGGTTAGAAATGAATTAGCAACAGCCAATAATTATTACTTTCTCAGAAAGGCCGTGAGTACTCTGAGTTCTTTTTAATGGTATCTCTGGCATGTCCAAATGAAAAAATTAAAATTATTTATAATATTAAAAGCATCTATTAGAAAAGAAAAAAGGTTTAAGATCAATGATCTAAGCTTCCATCTTAAGAATCTAGAAAATAAGGAATAAATAATAAAGCAAACAGAGGAAAGAAAAAAATGAACCAATGAAACCAAAAGCCAGTTCTTTGAAAAGATCAAGAAAAGTAATAAATATTTTACCAGAATTTAAGGAAAAGACCCAAATTATCAATATCAAAAATGGAAGAGATCTCTAAAAATTCAGTCGACATTAAAAAGGTAAGGAAATATTATTAACTTTATGCCAGTAAATTTGAAAACCTAGATGAAACAGATAATTTCCTTAAAAGACACAAATTACCCAAACTTAAGAAGAAGTTGGTAACTCGAATAGCCCTATATCTACAGAAAAGATTAAGTTCACAGTTAAAAATCTTCCCAATGGACCCAGATGGCTTTGTTGGTGAATTTTACCAAACAACTACAGAAGAAATAACAGCAATTCTACACAACCTCTTCAGCAAAACAGAAGAACTCAAAATTGGAACACTTTCTGATTCATCTCATGAGACCAGCAATGCCCTGACACTAAAACCAGACACAGACGTTACAAGACAACTACACTTGAATTTCCCTCATGAACACAGCTGCAAAATTCCTCCACCAAATGTTAACATATCGAATCCAACAACATGTAAAAAGAGTAACACATCATGACCAAGAAGGGTTCATTACAGGAATACAAGGTTGTTTAACAGCTGAAAATCATTTGATAATTGCCATTTTTAAGAGACTCAGGGAAAAAAGATATAATCATCTTAAGAGACACAAAGGGGCACCTGGGTGGCTCAGTGGGTTAAAGCCTCTGCCTTCAGCTCAGGTCATGATCTCAGGGTCCTGGGATCGAGCCCCGCATCGGGCTCTCTGCTCAGCGGGGAGCCTGCTTCCTCCTCTCTCTCTGCCTGCCTCTCTGCCTGCTTGTGATCTCTGTCTGTCAAATAAATAAAATCTTTAAAAAAAAAAAAAAAGACACAAAAGAAAGAAATTTGACAAAATTCAACACCTATTCGTGATTTTAAAAAATCCCCAGCAAACTAGGAATAGAATCTTTTACAACCTAATAAAAACACATTTCTGAGAAAACCACAGTGAATAGTACACTTATTGGTGAAAGCCCGAATGCCTTCCCTCTTCAGCAGAGAGAAGGCTAGCACGGACATTCTCATCAGCTTTATCCGACACTGTAAAGATCCCAACTGATATAATAAGAAACAATAAAGGCCAACATACTAAAAAGGAAGAAGTAAAACTGGGTACAGACGACTACCTACAAAGAAAAATCCCAAGAAATCTACAAAAATAAAAAGATTCCCAGAACTAAAAAGTGAGTTTAATAAGGTAGGATACACAGTCAATATATGAAAATCAATGTCAGCAATAGAAAATCAAAAGTCTAAATTAGAAAATGCCACTTAGAGTAGATCAAAAAACTATGGAATACTTGGGAATAAGTTTAGGAATAAATTTAACTAAATATGTCCAAGATGTATACACAGTAATTGAGACCGAACAGCAGAGACAGCCTGGGTATAACTCACACATACATATATTTTTTAGAAAGTCCTAAGATAATTCAATGGAGGAAAAGTTACTCTTTTCAATAAATGCAGTTAGAAAAATTGGAATATGCATATGTGAAATTTGTTTTAAAAAACCTGCAATATAATACAAAATATATTTGGTCCTTTTCACAGGATCCTGGCATAGGGCTTTCAAAATCCTTGAACTACCCTGCGTGATAGAAGTGTTTTTTATTTTTATTCATAATGAGCCCCTCTCAACCATCCTTAAGTTTATGCTAATGAGATGACTGTTGGGGGGGCCTCTGAGTAGCTTCAGAACAGAGGCTCCTCACCAGGAAGACCGAGGCATGGACAACCTCTGGGGGCAGGATGGGGCCCGAGGCTGAGTTCAATCACCATGTTTTAATCAATCGTGGCTATGTAACAGAACCTCCATAAAAACCCATAAACAATGGGGTTCAAGGAAGCTTTCGGGTTGTTGAACACATGTCTTCACCATCCACCCTACTCTTGCCCTACACATTTTACCTTGTCCTGTTTTCTATCCTTTATGATAAACTACTAATAGTAAGTGAAGCACTTTCCTGAGTCTGGGAGTCAATCCAGCAAATCTTACTCCTCCTGACACCAACTGGGGGCGGGTGGGTAGGGACACAGGGCTCCACACCAATTCTCCAATTATCCACGCCAAAGGGTGTCCAACAACTTAATTCAATCCTGATGCTAACTCCCAAAGTCAGCAAAGACCCTACAGACTAAAGGCTCAGGCCCAGGAGCCTGCTTTCACTTCAGATGCCAGTCACTGGTCCCAGAAGGCACCCAAACTTCTGACTGGCCAGCTATAAAGTCAAGGGCTTCCACAAAGCCCTCATCAGGTTCAAGAATTCATTAGAATGACTCACAGAAGTTGGGAAACACTTTACTTACATTTACCAGTTTATTAAAAGGTTAAGACTCGGGCAGGAACCGCCACGTTGAAGAGATACAGAGAGCAAGGTAAGAGGACAGGGGGACACAGAGCTTCCATGCCCTCTCTGGGCACAGCACCTTCCCAAAACACCAATGTGTTCAAGAACCCAGAAAATCCCCACTGTTTACGGGTTTTGACAGAGCCTGCATTACACAGGCACCAAATCCTTCGGTGACTGAACTCAATCTCCAGCTCCTCTCCCCACCTCAGACTCTGGGGGAGTGGGACTGAAAGTTCTAACCCTTTAATCCCATGACTGAGTCTTCCGGTAACCCGCCCCACCCTAAAGCTATCTAGGTACCCCAGCCTTGACTCAACTCTTTAGTATAAAAAGGCACTCTTCTCACTCAGGGAATTCCCTGGGTTTTAGGTGTTCTGTGCCAGGAATCTGGGGCAAAGACCAAATACATATTTTATTATACTACAATACCTAAATCTACATCTCAATATACAAAAATTAAGTCAGCATGCATCAAAGGTCTAAACGTAAAACATAACAACTAAAAAAATTCTAGAAGACAACACAGTTTGACAAAGTCTGTGCTCTGGAATAAGATAAGAGTTCTTAATTCACAAAGTAAGTACAAACCCCACAAAAGAATATACAAATGGATAAATAAAACTTCAAATAAAAACTTTCATTCTTCAAAATGAACTGTTAATAAAAAGGCTAGTCATAGAATGGGAGAAAATACTCAGGAAACACTCATCAGATGAAAGACCTTGTACCAGGACTATGTAAAGAAGTCTCTAACTCAGTAAGAAGACATCTGATAAAAACATGGGGAAAAGACTGAATAAACAGTTCACCACCAAAAAAAAAAAAAAAAAAAAAAAAAAAAAAAAAAGACCAAAAAGCACCAGAAAAGATGCTCCACTAGACGTTAGACACACGAAAAGCCGCTCAGCACGCAGAATGAACACTGAGCCAACAGCACCCCCGCACCGCGTGTCACCGTGCTCAGTGGCGGAAGCCACCTGCAACCGCGTCCGTTCAACCTGAGTGACCTCCACACCCGACACGGGGCTCGAACTCACCACCGAGAGCTCGAGTCACAAGCTCTTCGGACTGAGCCAGCCAGGCGTCTCAGGAGACGTTTTACAAGAGGAGAAACTGTAGTAAGAGCAAGGGAAGCTGTTTGAGCGGCCAGAGTAGTGGATGGGATTGACTACAAATGAGCACAAGAAAGCTTTTCAGTGATGAGCACGCTCTAGAGATCACTACTGAGATCGTGATCAAAATCTCAACACTCAGCAATTACATACTTAGAATCGGTACGTTTTTTTCCAAGGTGTTATTTTACTAAGTAATCTCTACATCTACCATCGGGCTCAAATTCCCAGCCCTGAGATCAAGAGTGGCGAGCTCCTCACTCTGAGCCGGACGGGCGCCCCATTGGGCGTTTTATTGGTGCGTTTTATTGCAAGAAATTCATACCTTAATAAAATAGATTATTTTAATTCAAAAAAATGATATACAACAAAAGAACCCTATGCTAAACTATTACAAATTTGTGGATATCTGTCCCTTCCCTTTCTTATCAAACTCCGTAAGGGACTAACATTTAAATACATTACTACAACTTAACCTGAGATTCTGAAATAAGACCGAAGAGAGAACTTCACCCGTCAGCAGCCCCCATGTATCTATATCATGACATCTGTCTATCTGAACACTACACACAACATTCAATAAAGCATGTTGACAATTTTAGTGAGTTTTTAGTGAAATCATAATTTACCAGAATTCAAAAGCAGAAGCAAAACTACATTTACTTAAAAAAAAAAAAAAAACCCACACTATTATGTATAATTCAGTGAAACACTCAATTTAGAGTTCTGCATACAAGAATCAATTACCAAGAATTGTTTATAACCTATCTTAGTAATTTCAAAGGAAAAAAATCCTTATTCTCAGTAATTTCTCAAAACTTTCATTTCAAAAATTTGATGGTAAAAACAACACATATGTCCTTTGCGACTTAGTGCTGGAACACTAGAAGAACAAAAGTAAAAAACTAGGGTTACACATCTACATCGACTTCAGTAACCCAGCCAAAGGAACTTTTTCGTAATTTCATTACAGGCAATATGTTCACAATGCAAAACTGCGAAGTGGACTTACTTCAGCTTTCCTGTGTGTGCAGGTGAGTGTGTCCGTGTGTGAGAAACAAGATAAAAGTTTTAAATGAATCAATAACATTGAGACTATGCAGGGAAAACACGCACACGTTTTGGCCAGGGCTTCACGATGAGCTGTGACTACGAAAACGACATGTCTTAGCAGCCCCGGAGAAATACAGGCAGGCCGTGAACCCAGAAGCAGTGTCTGACCTACCAGGAAGACTGCACGTTAGTGATTCCCAACCTGGGGTCATGCCTGGGTGTGGCATGGCATCGGAAAACATCCATGTCCACCCACGATAATTATGATTTCTTTTTCTGTAGCTAGGTATCACTGTTAATTAACAGAAAATTCACTTAAATACAATGCTATACCCAGACTGGCATTTTGACATTACCCATCTTCTCAGTCAACTAGGAGATATAAGTGCATGGAATTCAGAATTTAAGAAGACCTCATACTCCAAAAGATTAGAAATCACAGTGCAGTTAAAAAACAAAACAAAAGAACCCTGCTCTAGGAGTCAAGAGAAGTATTCCAGCTAAGTCATTCCCTTTAACCAGGCCCTTAACCTCACAGGGATTCTGTAAAATAAGAGCATCTAAATGGTTGTATGAGATCTTTTTATTTTAAAGCTTTTCCTCTCACACGTTGTAACAATAATTAAGAAACTCGGTCAATGTCACGATTTTGTTTTCCCAAAATTATTTACTTTGTGTATCACTGGTTTCTATAATTTATTACTAGAAGATAATTATTTCACAGAAAGCGTAGAGACAGGGACAAGAAAGTAACACTCGGACTCCCGGGAGCACACAGACCTCGTCCAGAGGCCTAGCACTGTACACACAGCCCGCTCTCAGCAGCACCTGAATCCCACACCGCCCCACCAGCTCATGCCGTCCTCTCCATCTTCTCACTCCGGAGAGTCCCTTAACGTCTGACTGGGTCAATGTGCATATCTGTGTGCATCTGTATAATGAAATACTGGAAGGATAAAAATAATCTAATAAAAATTTCAACTTTTATTAGGAAAAGAATGAGCAGAAGGGTAGAAGCGGGACTTCTCTATTTGTATACATTTTAGACATTTTGTGTACATTTTGATCACCAATTTTTTAAAAAATAAAATTTGATTTTAAACATTTAAATATAAGTGAAATATGGCTGTCGATTTTAAATAGTACACTTGAAAGGCGAAGTAGGGGGTCACTCAGTCCAACCTTCAACACTCTAGGGATCACTTTAATAGCGCTCCTTCATCTGCTTTCCGGCTTATTAGAAAAAGGATATAAGAACCTTGGGGTGCCTGGGTGGCTCAGTGGGTTAAAGCCTCTGCCTTCAGCTCGGGTCATGATCTCAGGGTCCTGGGATGGAGCCCCACATCGGGCTCTCTGCTCAGCAGGAGCCTGCTTCCTCCTCTCTCTGCCTGCCTCTCTGCCTATTGTGATCTCTGTCTGTCAAATAAATAAATAAAATCTTAAAAAAAAAAAAGAAAAAAAGAAGAAGAAGAATGAACCAAAGTCAAGAGCTGGGGCCGCTATGAGTGAGCAGGAAGGCGGTCTGAGATCGCTGAGAAGCCGCGGAACATCCCAGCACTCCCTGAACCACAGCAGTTCAAAGCCTGATTAAGTTCAGCAACCACACGCCGAGTCCCTGTTTGGGCTGTGTTCCCAGAATACAAAAGATGACTTTTAAAGAAGAACGAAAAGAAGTTCCCGTCCTCAAGAAATCTGAGGCAAGACCACTTTACAGGCTCTAAGTTTCAGGAAACAAATAGGACGCCGCTGGATACAGATGGAGGAGAGGAACTTTACGGGGCGGAAAGGGAAGGGGGATGAGGAGGAACCGGAGGGGCTGGAGGAACCAAAAGAGTAACGAGCAGAGGACGACCCCAGTTTTGAATATGACCACTTCAGAACAGAAATTAAAGCTCTAACTACGTGACAGTCTGCATTCTTCAACAGTAACAACACGAGGCCTGCCTAAACTCAGATTTCTCCGCTGGTCTAAACTATGAAAATTTTAAGTGCTCATTTTCCACTCGACTTAGCGTCAGTGTGCACCTACTAATAATGACAGGCCTCCCCAACTGCCTCTTTCAAATATATGTAAGAAAAGAAAAACCTTCCAGAGAAATTTGAAAGAATGATTCCATTACATATACTGAGTTACTAACATAAATGACTTGCCCCAATTTTACTATAATTCAAACACTGATTTTTTTAACAAAATCCAGTAACAAATCTCCTGAGTTAAAGCATATGGCAGAAGATGGTCCTGATCGTGCGGAAGTTACAAAGCAATGCGACAGAGGAAATAAACCTGATGGAGCCTCGGGAAACAGTGTTCGCGGCCGCTGCGTTCATCTGGGAAAAAGCATGTGGTATATTACTTAATACGTCCCCAAAAAGGCCACCTATAAAAAGGAGTTGTCAACTGATGCAAAGCACCGCAGGCTTTCTCAGGGCACCAATAAGCGGGAGAAGCAAAACACACAGGCAGCAAAGGAACCGGGAAAATAAGAACTCTCCTAGGAGTCGCCCTGTTCCGTCAGCCAGCGGCGAAGCCACGGAAGGCAGGAAGGCCGGTGGGCTCGGGAATGCTGAATTCTGAAACGCTGCTCTGCCTTCACCGGATCCCTGTCACTCCTCAGAGATTCGGGTCCCTGGGCTTTCCTTCAAGGCCCCTGTGCTCTATGTCCTTCTTCCCCACAAGGCCCTGAGCAGCCCTCCAAGGCCATCGGACGTGGGCTGGACTCAGTGGCCTGGAGATGGAGTCTCCTGGTCCTACAGTCACAGATACAAGAATCCTAACTCTAACTCTCTCCGTGTAAGCTCTCCATTCTGTTCAAGCAACAATGGAAATGTACTTAAAGCCCGTGTAAGAACTGCTAAGGGCCATCACTGAGGGCCTCAAGTGCCATACCGGACCGGCCCTAGGCCTCCGACAGCCCCGCCAGGAGGGCGGCCTTCTCTGCCTGCGACTGGGGTGGGGGAAGCAGAGGCTCTACCACAAAAGGCCTTCATCCCACAGCTGAGGAGGATAATCCCACTCTCTCCGATTACCCAACTGGAGTGAAAACTAGTCTTTTCAGGCATGCTACGGTACACTGAAAGCCAAAATACAACTCATCTACACTCAGTGTTTCTTAAATACCACAAAATTCTGCAGTATTTTAAGGTGGAAGCCACAGAGGCTGAACCCTGACTGACTGAGGGCTCTTGAGAAAGAAACTGAAACCTGTCGCCCACAACAAAGACACCCTCCACACTTCCCGTCATTCTCGGCATTATTCTGATTTTACTCTAAAGCTTTAATAGATACTTGTTTAATGAATAAAATACTATGTGCCGTTCCCTCAAATGTCTAATTGCCTGAAGGGGATTATCTCACTTATATTTTTACTGAAAAAAAAAAAAAATGATTATGCTTCAGCCAACTTCTACTTTGATTTGTAAATAACAACGAGACTGTGGGTTATCAGCATTTACCTTCCTCATCTACATTTTTTACTCGTTTTACTATTTTACCAGTTGAAACAGAATCATTCAATCCCATGGCATCGAAACAATTACAAGAGGAAAAGGCAAGACAACTGCATCTTTAGCTTTTGGTAATACAGTACCATCAGGGGGAAAATCCTGATTTTCGCTGCTGTAGATGCCAACTTAAAAATACAGTCTGCAGGGGCACCTGGGTGGCTCAGTGGGTTAAGCCTCTGCCTTCGGCTCAGGTCATGATCTCAGAGTTCTGGGATCGAGCCCCACATCAGGCTCTCTGCTCAGCGGTGAGCCTGCTTCCCCCTCCCTCTCTCTCTCTGTCTGCCTGTCTACTTGTAATCTGTCAGATAAATAAATAAAATCTTAAAAAAAAAAAATACAGTCTGCAGACACATCACATCCTTACGTAGGAGCTACTACAAGCAATGTCAACCCAATGGGGGGGCTACCGCTAGGCAATCAAGGTCTTTTGTGAGCAAGTTCGTACAGAGCACACGGTTCTAGGTAGAAAACTCAACTCTTCCCTCCCAGCTCATCTTTCATAAATATTTTACATGCACTACAAATATTTTAGTGGCTCAAATTATTTTTTCAACTTACGAAACAATCAACAGAAAGTTCTTTAAAACATTTTTTTTTCTCTTGTAAAACAGTAAAAAAACAGACAAAGAAAATGGTGGTAATGGAATTCAAATCACAGAACACTTCATAATGGAAAATGGGCTATCACGGAGGAAAACTTGAACTATAGTTCAACGTCATAATAAAATTTATTTACATACCGGCACAGAATACCCCTGGGACTTCACTCCGGACTATTATGGTCCGCACTTTCTTATCAGATTTTAAAGCATCCACAGCTTTTGAGAGCTAAATAGATAAAGGGAGGGTAAGGAGGGGAAAAAAAAGAAACGAGGAAAAAATCACTTTTCAGATTGATGTCAACATTGTATCTTAATATCAGAAACAAACAGCTTAATCTTTATACTCACCATTTTTACCAGATTTTTACTGAATGAATTTTTGGCATAAGCTCTGTTTATTCCCAGCACCACAATTCCTAGTGAAAAACAAAACAAAACGGCACAGCATCTGAGTTAGTGAGTACCCAGGGTAGAACTCCCACACACACAGCTGGTAACTTGGGACTTGGGAAATCTGCCCCTTTCTTGAGGTTCATGCCAAGAGCTTTGTCCTCATTTTCATGTTTACCCTCCTTTTCAAGGTAAGCAGATTTCAAACAACGTGGTATACGTGATACATCTGTAAACGCAATGTAGTACTCCACACGCACCTCTTTCTTCTATTAGAAAACACCTTTATTAACATCCTGTCACTTGCCCTTTATCTCTTCTTAAGCACCACCAAGGTAATCTGGCACATTTTACTAGATGTACTTATTAGTGAAAATTCTCGATTACAGAATACTATTTAAAATGTGGTTTCATCATCTTCAAGCACATAAAGAAGTAACAGCCAGCAAGGCCTTGTCCCAGGCAAGCCTCGTGGAACCAGCTTTTCCGCAGACGTCAGGAGTTAGTATACCATTCACTCTTTCTGCCATACCACATAATTCTCGGTATTTCCATCCCAAGTTTCTCTGCTGACTCTGTTTGACATATTTAACCTGAAGGCACTTCCATTTAGACTGAGTTCAACAAGTAATTCAAGCTCAATCTCTAAAAGCAAAGTTCATTCTTTCTCCCATGAAGCCCAGTTCTCCCTCCTCACTCCCCTAATTCTATAAGGAACCCACCATCGCATTCTAAGTGCTTCAGTCCAATGATCAATTTTCCAAAAACAATTATGCACAGAATCCACCCTCCTTAAATGCCTTTGTCTCCAAAATATCTGCATACAAAGACCTTGGCATGATATTCAAAGCCCTATATGACCTGTACTTGATCTTGCTTGTCCCATGAGTAAGCACAACTTCTCCCAGTGTAGGGAAATGCCTTCCACCTCCTTGGGGCTGGGGGTGGGTACGATCCTTACTGAACTGAATTAAACTGAAAACAACAAAATGTATGCATGCCTTCTCTATGCAAGAAACTGCAAACCTATTTTCAAAGAGAGTACAGAGATAAACTTCAGCTCACAGAATAAATTTTCAAGAATTCCAAATGACCTCAGCATGGAGAAAATCATGAAGAACTCGTATCTAGGGGTGCCTGAGTGGCTCAGTGGGTTAAGCGTCTGCCTTTGGCTCAGGTCATGATCCCAGGGTCCTGGGATGGAGTCCCACACGGAGCTCCCTGCTCAGCGGGGAGCCTGCTTCTCCCTCTCCCTCTGCTGCTCCCCCTGCTTGTGTGCTCTCCCTCTCTCGCTCGCTCTCACTCTAACTCAAATAAACAAAATCTTTCTAAAAATAAATAAGAATTAAAGAAAGAAAAAGAAGAACCACCACCACCAGCAGCTGTATTTAGAGCAGGCTCTGCATTAACCCCGATAAGGACAGCGCCGTCACTAGCAAAGCACTGGAGAATATGCCAGACGGGCTCCCAGGGCTTCATGAAGCTGAGAGACCCTCACAGCAGCCAAAGAGGAGGCCACTATTTCTATCCCATTGAACAGGCGTCCCCCGAGTGTGCATTCTTAATTTTAAAGATGCTCCTAAAAACACGGTCTCTATTAACCACCCAGCCAAAACACTAATACCTATTTGTTCACAAGAGCAGAGGTCAATGGTATGAAAAACATCTTGGAAGGCATTTGGAAAATGTAAAGAAACATCCTGTAACTGTCACCAGGTGGAATCCAGGGTTTGCAGGCCTGAAGCTTGTAAAATCTAGGGAGCCCTTGTAAGTAAAAGAATACAAAATCACACAGAGAGAACCAGGGACAGAAATAAACATTAAAACAGAATTTTAAAACACTTGAGAACTACTACATTTTCTTTCCAATTATGTATATGACCTACACCCTACCTTCCCTACATCTTTCAATTTTTATATTTATCAATAATTCTGAAAAAATATACCAAACTAATCAAATGGAATTGTAAGGAGCCCCAAGGGGTCAGAATCTTGAAAAAGAAAGATGGAAGTCTTAATTGAAGGACTTAATCAAGACCCTTCCTGATTTCAAAACTTACTATAAAGCTACAGTAAAAACAGTGTGGTACTGGCACAAAGACAGACATACAGATCAATGGAACTGAGAGTCCAGAAATAAACACCTACTCTATGGCCAACTGGTTTTCAAAAAAGATACTGAGACAATTCAGTGCTTAAAAAAAAAAAAAAATAGTCTTTTCAACAAACAGGGGTGGGACAATTGGAGATTAACCATCACAGAAAGAAACTGGACCGACCCCACACACTATATATAAAAATGATCTCAAAATGATCTTAGTCACACTATGAGACCTAAAACTGTAGCTCTCTCACAAGGAAACACATATAAATCTTCATGACCTTGGATTAGGCAACAGAGTCTTAAACATGATAACAAAAGCACAAGCAACAAAAGAAAAAACGTAATTCATTAAAACTGCCCAGTTTAAAAAAAAAAAACCCCTCATACAACAGAAAGTATTTGCAAATCATACATCTGACACAGGGTTAATATCCAGATTATAAAAGAATGTTTACTACCCACTCCATAAGGACAAACGACCAGAATGAAAAATGGGCAGAAGGTTTAAACAGCTTTCTCTAAAGGAGACAGACGAATGGCCATCAAGCACATGAAGTCATGCTCCCCGTCGTTTGCTAGCAGGGCGAGCACGTCAACGCCACCGAGAGTCCCCACCGCAGCCGGCAGGACAGCTGCAAGGAGCACCCAATGGAAACAAGCGTTGGCGAGCAACGGGGGGAACAGGAACCCCTGCGCACTGCTGGTGAAGATGTTAAAATGGCGCAGCTGCGGTGGAAACCACTCTGGTGGGTCTTCCAGAAACTAAACATAAAATCACCCCATGACCACTGATTCTAACCCAAGAGAAATGAACACGTATGTCCAAACTAGTAATTCTAGTGCTCAGCAGCATTACTCATAATATCCGAAAAACAGAAACAAAATGTGGGATAGCCATACAGTGCAATAAAAAATGGGAACAGTGAACAAAATTCTCATCCACAGCATGAGCTCAGGAGATGTTTAAAGCGCTGACCTTTGACAGCAGGGCCTGAAAATGAAAAGCTGGCACCATTCCACCGTGCTTATTTTATTTAATCTCACCGTGTGCATATATGATATTTTTACTTTAGAAATTCTATAAACTTGAATAATTTACTACTGTTACTACAAAATAACATGTAATGCACAAAGTGGTGAAAACCAGGAACAGATTACCTCTAATAAACCACGTACAGACCCAGGTTCTTCAAAATACACCATTAAAAAACTGAAAACCCACAAAATGGTGGGAAATTTTTTTGCAAATCATAGATCTGATAAGGGACTTGCATCCAGAATATATTAAAAAAAACCTCTTACAACTCAACAGTAAAAAGACACACCCAGTTAAAAAAAAAAAAAATGGGCAAAGACTGTGAGAAGACACTTCTGTAAAGAAGATAGATGGCTACATCATTAACCATCAGGAAGTCCGAAACAAAGTCACAAGGAGACACCACCTCTCAGGCAGCGGGAGGACTAGAACCAAAAACACGAATGCGAACAAGCATCGGTCAGGACGCATGGAAACCGGAGCCCCCATACCTCCCTGCAGGGACTGTGAAATGCTGCAGCCGCTCTGGAGAAGTGTGGGAGCGCCTCGAAATGTTCACCATAGAATTATCATGTGACCCAGCAATTCCACTAAATGGAAGTGAAAGGAAACGTCCACAAAAATTCACGTGAATTGTTCACAGTATCCAACAAGTCGAAACGACTAATTGTGTGTGAATGAAGAACAAACAAAGCGCGTCCTGCTCCATCCAAACACGGGCATGTTACCCGACACCAAACGGAAGGAGGTGCTGACACCCGCTACAGCACGGACGGGCCCTGCCGACACACGGTGACTGGAAAACGCCACCGAAGCCCACATCTACGACTCCTTCATGTGCAGCGTCCAACAGCGCCACAGCTACTGCACAGAAAACAGATCCATGGGCCCAACTTTGCGGGGAAGGGAGTGTGAGAATGGGGAGTCATGACTAAAGGAAACTGGGTTTCTGTCCGGACTGATAAAATCCAACTTTGTTCCAAAGCTGGATTGTGGTAATGGCGGCACAACTCTCTCCATATACTAAAATCAATTGTATGTTTTGAATTTTATGGTATGTGATTTATAGATCAACAAAGATTTAAAAATACATACATCTTGGAGCACCTGGGTGGCTCAGTGGGTTAAGCATCTGACTTCAGCTCAGGTCCTCATCCTGGGGTCTTTGGCAGGAGTCTGCTTGTCCCTCTCCTATCCCCTCTCCCCTGCCAGTGCTCTCTCTAGTACACATGCTCTCATATAAATAAATGAAATCTTAAACATATACATACTTTTATGTATATTTTTATAAATATAAATCCCATGCCATAAAATGTATGAAAATACGTTGTTAAAAACATGAGAAAGTAAATAAATAAATAAAGATAAAAACATGAGAAAAATATATGAGAAAAAATATATGAGAAAGAAATCAATCTGCTGAAAACGAAAAGCAGGCGGATGTCGGAAGACCAGCTGGCAGAACCCCAGCGACAGTCCCCTTAGAGACGGTGCTAGCTAGGACCAGAGCAGTGTCAGCAAAGAACTCAGAGGACAGTGGAAAGATTTCAGAGAGAACCGGGAAATCCTGATAATCTGGTTGTAAACTAGAGCAAGGAGTAGGTATCCAGAATGACTTGCATGAAGGCCTCAGATATTTGCTCCGTTTCTGCCAGCAGTTTTGCTAACATGGTTCATAAAGGTGATCTCTGGAATGGGTCACAATTGTGAGTAGAAGCTCGATGACTGGGAGAAGTCTGGGAAGCAGGAGGGAGAAGTCACTGCATTCTGGGAGGTGCCTGCGAAAGGACAAGCAGAAGAGCAGCAAAGGTGGGAGGGAGATTGGAGGCTATACCTGCGTGCAACTGGAGCCACTAGCGGTTTCTAAACGGGCAGAGCGGCCATTCTCGGCCTTAGAAAAGGCAACCCCAGGACAAGTGTGAGCAACCAACCGGGAAGAGTGACTGGTGAACAGGCAGCCTGTGAAGGAGAGACCCGGTGAACCACGGCCGCCACTGCTGCTCGCCAACCCCGAGGAGGTCAGACGACAAAGCAGAAACACCTGCCACAGAACCCGGGTCGGCTAACTGCGTCTCCTCCACACATGAGGGATACGGACCCAGACAACACACGAAGGCCAGTGCATTCTGCACATACTCACTTCCAGCAGCCTCAAGGGGCCCACAGGGTAAACAGCCGTTTGGGGCTCCTCTGACCCGGCCTCTGAGAAAACTCTGGGATTCTCTGACTCCTTGCGAGCTGCTGAGACCCTCTGATTTTGGACTGGCCTCTGCGGGAGCAAAGGCATCAGAGAGACTCCTTTACCTGCAGATTCCTTAACCTCCCGTTTTCCTTCGCACGGCATATTGCTGGTTTGCTAGAAACCAAAGCACTTATGCCAGCCAAGCCGAAGCTGTCATTCGAAGGAAACTGAATCAACTCTGTTGAGAAATCATGACTTCTGAATAGTGGGTTTTCCAATTTCAAGGTGGACTTCCTGAATGGTCTTGTATGCTTTACTTCCTTCTCTTTGATCCAACTTCAGGACTATCCCGACGTTTTGTGAAATTCTACTTGCAATTTGTACTCCTTTCAGTCATGGAGACCAAACTCACAGAACATGGTACCTATTACTCACTGCACCTGCATCTCTTTACCTAAGCGCTGCGGGGACACCTGACTGAAATCCCAGTAAGACCACGCTTACCCTAAAAGGCTTCTAATCACCCCCGTCCCAAATCTACTTTCCGGCTGAATTTTCAACACTCCGCCCGTCACGCCACACTGCAGCACACATGCCCGAGAGGACTTCCCAGAAACACACCCGCTCCAGATCCCACACTGCCCAGGTGAGAGGCACGTGAACGACACAGGAGACAGCTCCGCACCCTGCCCTGGGAGCGTCCGGTGCGAGCGAGGGGGCAGTGCGGACTGGCACCCTCACCTGACGCTCACGAAGCCCCGCGATGTTGGCGCTGATGCGCACCCCCTGAAGTGGAGGCCCAGAGGCCGTCTGCCCAGGAGCCCTCGCTGCTCCGGAACGGCGCTGCCTGGTAGGGAACGCCGGGAAGCCAAACCCTGAGCCGGCCCCCGAATACGCCCACCACGTCCTCCAACCTCCCCAAGCAGAACTGCTGGCGGGTCTCCTGGGGGTGTCACAGCCCCTCGCTCTCACCAAGCTTTCAGGGGACCTTCCTCACCCCGTCAGAAGATGCGTGAAGCCAGCAGTCACCACTGCCTCCCGCACTCCTGCTCGGCGGATGACAGGTGCTCAGTAGCCCCCCGTCCCAGTTAAACGGCAGGTCGTCTGGCCAACTGCTGTCCTACCTGTCCCGACCCCGTGGCAAGCGCAGGGAACTGGGCTCCAGCGCGACCCTCGGGCAGGCGGCGCCCGCCCCCGCAGCCCGCACCCCGCAGAACGGTGCCGCGGGCGCGCCGTCTCCTCCCCCGCAGGCGGCTCAAGGGCACGAACCGCAGCACCCACACGGGCCCCCGGAGCCTGGCGCTGAGGCCCGGCTTCGGGGAGCTGGAGTTCCGTCCCCCACACCAACTAACTTTCTGAAACGCGCCGGGGAGAAGGGGCCGCGGTGCTCACCGCGCGAGTCTCCGAGCGGAGGCGTCTCGCTGCGGCTGCCGAAACCCCACCCAGACCCGGCCCCCGCCGACAGACGGCACGCGATGGGGCAAACACCACACGCGGTCAGCGACCTCGGCCCGACCGGAGACCTCCGTGCGGGCGCCGGGGCCGCTCACAGGCCGCTCCCGACGCTGCCTCGGGCTCCGAAGGCGCCAACCGCGAGCGCGCAGGGCCGGTGGGGGCAGGCGGGGGCTCCGGCCAGGCCGCCCACCGACACGGCCGTCAGCCGCGACCCCTGACCGTGCGACCCCTCCCCCGGGCCCGCGGCTGCCCGCGCCCCTCACCTCGGTTCTCCTCCTCCAGGTAGCGCACCCGCAGCTCGTCCTCCGTCTTCACGTCAGAGCTGTAGCCCCTCCGCGGGGCCGAGCCCCCGGCCGCGGGCGCCCAGCCCCGCGCCCACATCGCAGGCGCGACCCGCGGGCCCCTCAAGAAGCCGGGCAGCCTCCACCCGGGGCCCAGCCGCGCGCAGCAAGCGGCCGCCAAGCGAGCGCGGCCGGCCCGCAAAGTGCCCAAGGCCCCGGGAGCCGCCGCCGCCGCCATCTTGTCTGTTTACGGCGTGGGCCTGCGGCTGCTGCCCCGCCCCCGCCGCGCGACGCCGCCGCGCGCACGCCGCCGGGCACGCCCACTCTCCGCCCCCGGAGCCCGCCTCCGGCGCCGGGCCCCGCCCCAGGCCCCGCCCCTCGCGGCCTCGCCCCTCCCCGGCCCGGGGACGCCGCGCTCCCGCGGCCACTTTCCCCCGCCTCCCCTGCCCGGCGCCGGGGATGAAGCGTCGTCCGGTGGAGGCCGGAGCGGGCAGCGGTCCCAGGCTGTGCGATGGCTATGGGGAGTCTGTCCTGGAAGAACTCCCGCTCTCCCTAGGGTACGCCCTGTGGCCCGTGAGAGCGGCAAAGGGGAGCTGCAGGGTCCGGTCTCAGGTTCCCGGTTTGGTGGCAGCTGTGCAAGGGACTCCCGGTTATCCACGCGTCCGCGAGCCGCAGGTCCTCCTGACACATGCCTGTGAGCGCGCGGCGTGCGGACGGGACTGCGGGCAGGGGGGGAAGGGCCGGTGCCGCTGCGGGCCCCGCCCACCCGCGACAGGTGCACGGCCTTTCCCGAGGCCCTGCTGAGGCCCCTCGAGTGACCGACGGGCCGGGGTGGCGCAGGGGGCAGTGACAGCGTTTGGTCCCGCCTCGGCCGCTAACGCAGACGACCGCCGGGGGGGTGGGCGCTCATCGGCGCGCTCGGCCGCGTCCTCGCCGGCCGCCGCGGTCGTGGATCCCGCTCGAGCGCTGCTCTGACTCGCTCACGCCGCGCGCGCTGCAGGCGCCTGTCCGCACCGGAGCGCGCCTGCCTTCGGCGGGACCCGGCTCTGTCCCGGGCGCAGGGGGAGGCCCGGGCGCGCGACCGCGTGCGCTGTGCAAGCGTCCTGGGGCCCGTTCTTCGGCGCTCCGCGCGGAGCCGCTCTTGCCGCTTCCACTCGAGTCTGGGGCCGGGAAAACCTTCGCTTCCTCTTGTGTCCGTCGTTCCCCCTTTTCTGACGCTCGGGTTTACGTCGATGCCGGGACACTCGAGGACGTCGTTCCTAGCGCGGCTGCGGCAGAACCCCGCGTTCCTGAGCGGCTGACTCTTCTGTCCAGTGCCGGCGTGCGGGACACCGACCAGTGCTGTGATCTCACACCGGCTTCAGTTGTGAGACGGCCCGGCCGCGACGGGGGCCCCATAGCGCAGTCACACTGCGCAGCTGCGGGTGGTCACTGCCCTTACCGTGCCCAGCTCTCCAACGCATGCACCTGCCAGATAACGACGCGCTACACCTGAAACTCCTATGACGCCTTTTAAAGGATTAAAAAAAAAAAACAACAACCTTTAACGGAGTAGTCTGACTCTAAATAAAATATTAAAAGATGCCAGCAGGTAAAAATACGGTTGGGTTGCCTTACAGAGCTCTGTAACCCGTCTTTTGCCACAATAAATGAATCCAATTATAGAAATCATCTAGAAGATTTTATTGTAGAGGCAAGAATGTGACACAACTCGATGGCCACAACCACACCACGCAGGGAATATAGCCCGTGGTATCTGGGGGTTGTAACGAGGTTGTATGGTGACAGATCGTAGCTATGCTTGTGGTGGGCAGGGCGTAAGGTATAGGGGAGGTCAATCACCGTGTTGCACACCTGAAACTAATGTAACATTGTGTGTTAACTATACTGAGAAGTTTTCTTAATAAAAAAAATGGACACTACGTAAGTTTGAAAATACGTTCACCTTTATGAAATTTTCTAAATTATCTATAGTACACATTCTGTACTAAGTTTTTAATAGGGTCAGAAGAGAGACATTCAGAAATTTGTTCGGGAACCATCAAAAAACCAAAGAATATTAGAAAAATACAAATTATTTGTAAAGTGCCAAAGTTTCATATTTTAACAAACTGAAAAAGGTAAACAAAAAATAATACAACCTCAGAAAATACGTGTGGTTGATTAGGAGAACTGCAGAAAGACAATCATAGATTGTTTGGTTATATGAGAAAGCAGATGAAGAAGGACAGCCCTGGTTTGGATGGGACAGAGCAGCACAGAGACGCTAGCTCCTTAATAATTTTAACTCTGGCTCTTACTGAAAGACAGTCATGAGGATACCCCAGTCTGTGAAACTGACTCTTATAAGTCAATGCAGATAGCACATGTTGCCTTGAGCATTACAACGGGTCAGGTCAGACAGACGTGGCTTTGGATCCCAGCTCGATGATCACTCCACTCTGAGACAGCCGTGAGTTACACAGATACTCCATGCTTTCATTTCTCCATTTGCAAGAGAACTAGCACCATATCTATTGCCCCTCACGAGTTCTTTGGCCTCACTTTCTTCATCTGTAAAATGGGAGGGATTACGCCCACTGTGCAGGATTCATGAAATAAGCATGTAAGGCTCTTGGCACCAGGAAATGAGAACAGAACAGGAGATGTTAACTACCACTAATCAACTTCCTTCTCGGTCCACTTCAGATGTTTAGACACGTTATTTTACTTAACGTCCTGATGACTTTGAAGTTGGTACAATTATCCCCGTTTTGCAGATGAGAGCACTGAGGTTATGTTACTTATCAAATCCTGAGGCTAGTACATCATGAAGCTGGAATTTGGACCTTGGAATATCTGCCTCCAGTCCCCATATCCATAATCACTGATGTGCCTGGCATCTCTGTAATGTTAAGGTGTCCCATAAAATTTAATTCCCTTTTGTTCCTTTGTACTTTTCCATAGAAGATGTACACCAGGAGCAGAGGGTGAGTGGGCAACAAGTATCCGTTTTCGAGAGGAAGGTAGGGCTGGTGTTTGGGAGTATTCTGTTACTAGTACTACTGTCTGTCTATAGGACTGGGACCTTTGCCTCCAGCCAGCTCTCAGCTACCGCTCTTTTTGAGCGCCACACCCCTGACATTTGTCTCCCACTTACTTCTATACCATGTTAAGTGTGCGTGAGTGATACAGGAGGGCCACCCCCCACCTACTAGAATACAGGCAGCCCTCTGTGGCAGAAGCCATCCCTCCTTGAGCACAGCTCTACTGCACAGGACCTGCAGGAGAACACAGGTGTCCCGGGCAAACTGAAACACTTGCCATCACGTTACCAAGCACAAGCGGAGAGACAAAACTGGTTGAGCAAATGCTGTGTGAAGACTGAAGCAGAACTGTCTGGACTTTTCTAAAGGTGGAAGCATAGTCTTAAAACTATCTTGCCTGTAACAGTTGACAAGAAAGTAGGGTCTTAGCGTAAAGTCCGGGCCCCTGGATCTGAGACACTCATGGACGTGATGGCTTGGACTAGAGACAGTGTTAACAGTCCCGGCATATAGGATGGCTCCACTGTCTTCAACATGGGGCGTCCACCTCTGGGTCTCGAGTGGCCACTCTCTGCCACCAGCAGGACAGAGGAGGAGAGTACCCAGCTCTAGAATGGGCACCCGTCCCTTCTGCTCCTTGGGCCGCACCAGGCAGCAAAGTGGGCCTAACAATGTATCCTTGCGCAGGGCGATATATACCCAGCTTCGATGCTATTACTGCATGCAAAGGTAGCAATTACAGATCGTCAGGAACCCAACTGGCCTTACACTCTTTGGATTTTTTACTCTTAAACCAAAATTTCTGTGAATCCTGAGAGACATTCACAGCTCTAAAACGTGGTAGGTTTCACAAGAAACGGCTGGAAGACTTTTGTCAAAGTGAGCTACCTGGAAACAATTGCGGTTCTATCTTCAGCAGTAAAGAGGCAGTGCAAAAGATAGCATAGGACGTTGTGTATGCGGCCACAGCCACGTTGAGTCTATGCGGATCTGCTCACACAGCGACGCAGAGAGCTTGCAATCTGCACGTTCTACAATATACAACTATGGGAAAGTGCTTCACAATGGTGTGTGCTCATAGATAGCGGTAAGAAAGTGATAGAAAAAAATGTATGTAATTGTCTTCAACTTGAGGTATTTGTGTAATTTTTAATACAAAGCTCTCTAAGTATTACATAGGCATTTTGAGTATCTGTTTCTTTAAGGCACAAAACAATGGTCACAGTACATTTCAAGAGGGGTGCAAAGTTTCACTCATGCTTTAGTCCCAAAATAAAAATCAAAACAATAGCCCCTTTGAATTTCTTTGAGTCTCTTTTTAATGCTTTGAAATAGGCTTCTTTCTTACGTGTTCTCTAAGCCTCCAGAGTGGATTTCCTCTCCAGAACCATCTCACTTTCCATCCAACCTGAATACTCACCTCAGAGTGGGAGGGGTTGAATGGCAAACCCAGGAAAGCCCATGTCCAGAGTCTGGGAGGGTTCCAGCAAGCCTCGCCCAGGGACATTGTCCCCACAGAGAAGGTACATCAGAGAACACCCTCTGAGGAAGCCTCTTGACTGGCCACTGCACTCCGCCCCCTCCGAGATTTTGTAGGTGCCATTTCTAAGCTGCAACCATGACCACTTGCGCCGTGAGCTCCCTCTACCTACGAGGCAAAAGATAAGTGTTGCAAATAAGGAACCCGAGGCTTGAAATTACTGAGCGTTCCATGACTAGACTTTGCAGAGCAGAGTCTCACTCAACTCTACAATCTAAGTTATCATGACTTTGTATTGCCTGCTTCTCTTGGGTGGTCATCAGGGCTCTGACCTACTCCCTGCTGTGGGGACTTGACCACTCTCTTCTCCTACCCTCTCATTTGGAAACTTCACCTTCTGCGTCAGATCCTCTGTGGTCATGATTTCCCAGATACTGCCTCTTCCTCCTGCCAACCCCATAGTTACCAGTTGTGTGTGCTCCCATGCACACAAACATACATGCACACGTTCTCTAGCCTCTGAAGGCACATGCCACCATTGTCTAGGGGGATGGGAGGGATGGCAGGGATGGAAACATTGGGGGGTGATAGGTAGAGGATATGTAGCTCCACTTGGGGTGAGGGAGATGTCCTAAAATCAACTGCTGATGTTTGCACGCCTCTGAGAATACACCAAAAACCACTGAATTGTACATTTTAAATGGATGAATTGTATGGCACGTGGAATTATATTTCAATAAAAAGAGGAGGTGGATTAGGGCTTCTAGAAGATATGACTGATTCTATATCTGAGACAGAGAAAACACAAGGCAAGTCCAGAATATGTTGTCCCAGGATGCAATGAGGTGCTCAAAGACTGGCAGAGGTGAGAGAGACGTGGATTGAAAGAGATCTCTCTGGCCAAATCTGGGACAAGGGGAGCATCAATAGGAATAATGCCAGTAATGGATATTAATGATTAGAATTTCTTTTTAAGTCAGTAAACAATTAACTGAATGTCTGGCAGTTGGTGTGTGAGACTACAGATAAGCCAACCAGGGGTTGTGGTAGGATTACCCATGGGATAAAGGAATCACACTGGAGACATCCATGTAAACTCATGCTTAGTGTAGTATGGATGCAGAGGTTACATACAGAAAGAGATAAGTGCGTATGCATTGGTTAGTGTACACTTACATGTCCTTGCCCCCAGTTGTGATGACTCAGAAGCAATGGTAGCCCAGTAGCAATGAGCATACTTAGTTCCCAGATCTTGCTTTCTAATACATCCTTCAGTAAAAGTGCTCCTTGGAGAAATAGCTGATTTTAGGACTGGGGCATTATGGAAAATATATGGAATGAGCCAGAAGGATGCTGCAGAGTCAGAAAGTAAGAAAGTGCTAAAAAAAAACAAAACAAAACAGAACAAAGAAACCCACAATCACGGGAGTATGTCAAAGAGACTCAGTAACCAAGAGAAAGACCTCTCCAGTGGCCAGATCTGGAACTAGTTGGACAGAAATAAAGCACTGCAAGATTATAACAGAAAGCAGAAATTAAGTATCCATAAATCCCACTGATATAGAATAAATGATTGAATAAATAAATGGGAGAGAAGAGACAAATCTCCCAAGTAGAAGAATTCCAAATAACGTACATAGACACTGCCCTCAAGGAGGAAAAGCACAACCACTCTGAGCGGGCTGCACACCTCCTCTCCATTCTGCTGTTGAGCCCATCAGTCAATTTTTTACACTCAGAGCTGGAGACTGCTGAGATTTCTTATTTGATCATTTCTTCTGAGCACATTTCCATTTTAAATTTTGGGCATATTTATAATAGCTGCCTGCCCGCTAATTCAAACATCTGGGTGATCTTGAGGTCTGACTCCATAGTTTACCTTTCCTCTTGTGCAGATGCTCTGAAAGTACGGTTTGCAATCTGAGGTTGAGGTTCCCCAACATGCTTTCTGGGGCACTGCAAGGTCAAAACTGTTTTCATGGTAATACTAAGACGTTATTTGTCTGTTTCAATATGTTGACATTTGCAATGATGGTACAAAAGCAGTTGTCAATTAAACTGCTGGCATGGGAGCAGGAATCAAGGCAGTAGCTATACTGTACTACTGAGAGAACTTCTTTGATAAAGCCAGATGAGCTATTATTTTCTTTAAATATCAGCCTTTGAGAGCACATCTTTTTAATAGTCTATGCAACAAGATATGACTCATCCATAAGTCACTTTTGCTGCATAATGAAGCAGATAGAAAAAGCACTATGTGAATGATTCAGCAGAACTCACTGAGTCTTTCATGAGACACCACTTCTAATTGAAAGAACAATAGGTAGTCACACTGGTTTCTCAGAATTTAGTGTTTGATAGATATTGTCTAAAAAAAAAAAAAAGGGATCATGTGAGTGTGTAACTTCAAAGAAAGTGACTATTTTTGGCCCACAATGAAATTTGAAGTTTCAAGTGAAAATTTAAATTTTGAAAAACTTGTATCCACCACTATCATGAGCATAAGAGTTTCTTGATATTTAAAGATTGACCTGATGAAATCAGTTATGATACTCATGACTATTTTTTATAAAATATTGAACAACGAAGTATGCCAACATATGAAAGATCTGCATAACTCAGTCAGTATTTTACAAATGACTAAAGCTAATATTGCACAATAAACCATCCATTCAAAGTGCAATATAAAATAATGGATTTTACTATAATAGAATGTGAAAATCAACAGGCTGTGATATAGTTTCAAATTCCACATTGCAACAATCCTTTGAGGAACTAGCACTTGTCAAATTTTAGTATAGTATGAAAGAAGAATATCCACAATTATCGGAAAGGCTGTTAAAATACTCCTATCTTTTGAACTATGGGGGACTACATTATCTTCACAATGTAAACAAAACTAAAATATTACAATAGATTGAATGCAGAAGCAAATATGAGAGCCTTGCTAATCTTCCATTAACTCGGACATCAAAGAGACTTGAAAAAATAGAACAAACACATTCTTCTCATTGTTTCTGTTTTGGAAAATATAGCTATTTTTCATGAACATGGGTTATTGATGTCAACATGTGTTGGTTTATTTTTTTAATCAGGAAATATTTTTAGATTTTATCAGTTTTAACTTCTAACAAATATCAGTAGAGGTAAGATGCATAACAAAGTCCTGGTAGAGCCTCAGTAATGTTGGAATGTAGAGGGACCTTCAGTTCAAAACATTTGAGAGGTACTGCTCTTAGCATGGATCCTGCTCCTCTCTTTATTCCTGTGTCTAATAATTTTGGATTCTATTCTGGACATTGTGTGACAGATTACAGTCTCTCAAGTGTGTTGTTCATCTAGTAGTAGTGGTTATTTTGTTTTAACAGGTGGTCAACTTATGAGAACACAGACTCTGTCTCCCTTACAGTGGGCAGTGGCAGAGATCTCTCGTTAGTCTCTCAGCCTTTCTTAGCTGTGCTGCTTGGAATCTGCCCGGCTCACGCACCATTCAGGGACCAGTTGGCGATCTGGGCAGCATTGACACACATAATTTGGGACAATTTGGGACACCTGCCCTGTAACTCCACCCTTCTGAGAGGTCTCCCTTTATTTTCCAGCTTCTGTGGTTGTCCCAAAGTTTCTCCTCTGTTATTTCGACCAGTAGATCTGCACGTTTTGGAGTTCCAGGCACCGTGTGTAGCACAAACTGAGGCTTGTCCTCGGGCAGAAAGCCACAAAAGCAGGAGACTCACCAGCACTGAAGTTTTCTTAAAGTGTCAACTCCCCTCCAGTTTCTCCCCACATTTTCCTCTGCAGTGCCTTCAATGGTTGATTTTGTAAATTTTGTCTGTATGCGTTACTCTGCCTTTACCAGAACAGAGCTTCAAACAAAGGCAAAAAAAATCAGTTGAACTTTTTTGAGGAAAAAAATTATTTACTCTGTTTGATGTCACCATACCCAGGATCTTGTAGCAAGTTACTTAGAAAATAGAGTCAGGAGGTAAGGGAGACTTTCCCTATTCTTCTTGTGCATTTTTTTCCTTCCCATTTACATTTTTAATACTATTTTCATATATTATTTGAAAATTTTAAAAATATAAAGGAAGAAAAAAGGAAGAGAAGTTAAAAATATATTGCAGAAACTCAGGTCCCTTTTTCAGGTAACAGCATGGCAAAAGCATGGCTTTGGGCTTCAAACTACATAAATTTCAGCAAAGGGATTTCTCTTATTAGCAGCATGAACCCGGGCAGTGAGCTTTCATCTACACGATGGGAAAATAGTATCATTTGCTCTCCACGGTTGTTTGAGGATTAAGTGAGATATGGAAAGCAGTTAGTACTGTACTGCGTGTTATGAACATCCTGTAAGTGGCAGCCCTCATTACTGTTATTTTTCAGAGATCGTTAACTGAGCAATGATCTCCAAGACAATATGCATTGGGGTAGGATAAAAAATGTTAGGACTTCTGCTTACATTTTACCCCTTCCTAGAACTGTTATTTGTGCATGTTTATATGCACACACATGAAAGTATATGCTTACCATTTTTTACCCTGTTCTTGATGGTATTTAAAAAAAGGGTGATGGTGATTTAAAAAAAAAATGGAGACTGTTGGCTCAGAGATTCAGTCAAAACCCAGAAGCATATTTATATTCTCCCAGAAGCATTTTCATTCTCAAAATGAGGCTTCTTTTATGCAGACCACAAAATATTTTCAAACCATTCATTAATTATTTAAGTTTGCCTACCTGTCCTAGGGGACGGGATAGTCCCACTTTGGACTCTGGCCTAAAAAGCCAGCGTGCCGCGTTCATCCACAGCCCCACGCAGTCAATGAATGCTCCTTTGTCAAACCCCCAGATCAGGAGCAGTGTGTTGCCTTGGATACTTAGTTTATATTAAGCAACCGGATTTATAAATAATTCAGGAAATGAGACAGACCTTGTTTTAATCAGCAGCATTCCTATAGATGCGTCCAATAGCAAAACTATGTAAGTCATCTCATCTAAAGTCACTCGAGAGTTAGGCATCTCCAAATTAGAAAATTGGGGCTTGGGAGGCGTGGAAGGAAGGACTCTTGACTTTAATCCCCGCTCCTATGCAGCGGCGCAGACCCTCTGTGCTTCCCTACACACTTGTCCTGTGTTACGTTTGTGAGCAGCAGCCATTCAAGAGATTAACACAGAGTACGTGCCACGGTGGGCCCTCTGCCTTTTTTCTAAAAACAGGTAGTGGTAGTAGTTCAGGAGGAAAGAGAAACAACATGAAAGTTTTGCCGGAGGAGATAATAATCACATTGAAAGAGAAAGAGGAGAAAGCCCAAGAAATGATGCGCTTAGGAAACAGTAACTTTTAAAAACCTGAGACGTCTCCTTCCAGGATGAGAGGTGTTGGGATACAGAGCCCAAGGGAGGGACGGCGCAGTCTGGAAGCTCTTGTGATTGATGTCAGCTTCGAGGCAGTCTATCATAACCCAGCAAATGCCCTGGAATCTTCTGGCCTTTCGAGCCAAAAGTCATGTTCAGCCCCAAAGAGAAAGCCAACTCTATTTCCCATTAAATACGAGAGTTAGAATGTGTGTATTTTACAGGCACATCCCTGTGTGTACTGCTGGTGCGTAGGTTAATTAGGGAAAATGTAATCTAGACCCACACGTCAAGTTTTGCTATTTGGGGTTGGGCACTCTTCTTTTTCAAGTCAATGGGCCAGGACTGATTTCTAAATTATGGTGAAGAAGGTCTGTGGCTCTTATGTATGTTCTCAGGATCAATAGCTAATTCCTGCTAGACTGTAAGATCCTGGGAAACGCCCCTCTTGTACATCGTACTCGCCACAGCATCCCAGCGACCTCTGCAATGCATGAGACACATTGGATAGTTGAAAATATCTGTTCTTGGGCCACCTGGGTGGCTCGGTCGCTTAAGCAACTGACTTCAGCTCAAGTCATGATCTCAGCATCCTGGGATCGAGTCCCCGAGATCGAGCCTAGTGTGTCTCATTGGGCTCCCCATTCAGTAGGGTGTCTGCTTATCCCTCTGCCCCCTACAACTGGTGCTCTGTCTCAAATAAATAAATCTAAGAGAAAGAAGAAAGAAAGAAAGAGAGAGAGAGAGAGAGAGAGAGAGGAAGGAAGGAAGGAAGTTGGCGGGTGGGTGGGTGGAAGGAAGGAAGGAAGGAAGAAAATATTTATTCTTCTTGTTGAACAAATAAAAATAAGGTCTGTGGCTTTCCATGAAGTCAGAACTGGAACTAAAACCCCCCAAAATTACTCCTTAATTTTAATGTATCTCAAGACCCAACATGTGGCTTTTAAACTAGAATCGTAAAGTAGCCAGTGTCAATCTGATATTACTGTACTGATTCTCACAGAATAAATAATTAAATCATTTCTTTAATAATAACATTTTTTAAACATTTCATTCTTCAATGGGGTCCATGAATTAAATGACAATATTTAAAGATATTTTGAGATGTTACGGTAGCTACACATTTTAAGCTATTTTCCAGTTAAAGATTATCGTACCTTTTGCTTTAAATAGCACAGGTTGTTTCACTTATCTCTGAACAAAGTTAAATTCCATGATCAGTATATTCCTCTGCAAGCAATGTAGTGTTGATTTAATAATGTGAACTTTCATAATAAGATTGAGATGCTCAGAAAGTTCTGCAAGAAGTCTGTTGATACAAAATCCAACAACTAATCATCTTGATGTCTTGTGAACATAGGGCTGTTGTGCCCAGGGGCATACGCGCCCCACATTTGGGAGTTCCAGCAACTTAGAACACCCCTTACACATATCATCAGTATCAGGAATGATTTCTCACTCTCAAGTATTGGGTGAGGTTGCAAAACTGAGCGTAACTACTACTACTACTGCTACTACGGCTACTGCTACTACTACTACACATGTTGATGCAGTCATCTCTTCCTGACTAGAGTACTGGAAATCCTAATTTTGTCCTTGGGAAGTCTGTTTGGTATCTGGTACCATTTTGTATTGCAATTCTTTTTCTTCCCACTTCTAGAAAACCGTGTTTCTGTTGTGTAGTTTATGAAAACACCTGTAAGTGTTAAGACTGAATAGGTCTGACTAGTCCATAGTATTTAATCAGAATGGAGAAGAGTGCAGTCCCCTGTCTGGGTATATTTAGTCCATGATGGTCCGGAGGGGACAAACTTAGGATCAGTAAAGACATTGACAAGTGCCCAGAGCCCTTGGGTTCTTTTGTTATGTATTACAGTTGCCAGGAAAGTACAAGGGTTTTGTGTCTGAGAATACACATCAGTTCTTGAACAGTTTTGCCCAGTCATGACGCAAGGCCATGTATGTTCTGCTCAACCTGAAAAGCAAACAGTTACTGACACACTCACCCCGATGACATTTCAATACCACGTAATCAGTCACGTTCTCTTTTCCATCTGCCGGTTTTGTTTTCCTCGTGGACCTAGATCAGGGAAGGGAAATATCAAGAGTGTCATCAAACATTTAAGCGCATCAAGACACGAGCATATGTCCTTGTTTTCTAAAGAAAAGAAATTATTAAAGCCAGAAAAGCAAGGTTTAAATTAAGCATACCGGTAAGTAGATTCAGCTTTCTAGAAATGAGGAACTTTTGTTTAAAATGATTTAAGAGGCACGCCGGGGGAGGGGGATACTGGCTCAGCGAGTTCAGCATCTGCCTTCAGCTCGAGTCATGATCTCAGGATCCTGAGATCCAGCCCCATGTCGGGCTCCCTGCTCAGCGGGACGTCAGCTTCTCCCTCGGCCCCTCCCCCACTCCTGCTCATTTTCTCTCTCTCTCTCACTGAGACAAATAAATTAAATCATTAAAATCAATCCATCCATCCGTCAATCAAATGATTCAAGAAATCAGTGCAAAGCTACAAACGGGAGTATCTTCCTGAAGTTCTCTTCTTGGGGAGATGAGAGGTAACTGGGTGGTTCTGTCCTCCACGGAGACAAAGAAACTGTTTGTTGTTTCCCGGGTTTTTCAGAGAACACTGTATGTTCAAAGATTAACATGATACTTACCTGAACTACTCGTCCTCCTCTTTATCATTCATAAGCTTTTTCAGTTAAACACATTTTACATGCATGTTTACTTCTGTAAATACACACACATGCATGTACGTAGTTGGACAAGAACGTAAAGTTTTAAAATAAGTTAACCGTATCCAGGCAATATACATCCCACATACTTAGTCTTAATTGGAACTTCACAGAAAGCAAGGATGTGTTAAGAGACTGATGGATCATTTTTAGAATCTGTATTTATGCGCTTTAATCCCCCAAGATTTCAGGTGACGACGTTATTCACTAAATTAATCTAATATTAGTCCCAGGTGTTAAAAATCAAAAGATCTCAAAAATTACATCTAAAGTGTAATATAATCATCAAGTTTAACAATGAAGGGACGACATTTAAAAATCACATGCGGATCACAGAGGGGAAAAGACCAAGTTAAAATGATTTGCACTATTTTTTGGAGTCTACAAAAACCATTTTTTTTTAATAAAATGGCAGTTTTCCTTCAGTTAAATACATGTGTTTATATTTTCATGCCCTAAAATACTTTGTATAAAGAATAATTTATCTGACCCATTAAACCAACAGAAGAAATTCAGAAGGTTTAAAATAATGAGGCTAGAATGAAGATACACAGCCACTTTTTAACTCAGGACTGTCAAACGGACGCGGTTTGTCCAAGGACTGGTGTAAGACGGCAGTATCACTCCTGCCGTTTTCTTTCTTTCTTTTTTTTTTTAATTTTATTTATTTATTTGACAGAGAGATCACAAGTAGGCAGAGAGGCAGCAGAGAGAGAGGAGGAAGCAGACTTCCTGCGGATCAGAGAGCCCGATGCGGGGCTCGATCCCAGGACCCTGAGATCACGACCTGAGCCGAAGGCAGAGGCTTTAACCCACTGAGCCACCCAGGTGCCCTACTCCTGCCGTTTTCAATACAATGTGTACACCTCTGCAGGAAGCAACAGAATTTTTGAGCTTGTTTACCTTACATCTAATAGCATTGACTTTTTTTTTCATATTTTATTTATTTATTTGACAGAGACCCAGCAAGAGAGGGAACACAAGCAGGGGGAGTGGGAGACGGAGAAGCAGGCCTCCCGCTGAGCAGGGATTCCTGACACGGGGCTCGATCCCAGGACCCGGGGATCATGGCCTGAGCGGAAGGCGGACGCTTAACGACTGAGCCACCAAGCATTCCAGTATTGACTTTTTAAGGATTTTTTCTGCCTTTTGGTCAATCCAGCATGTGGAGATTTCGTTACTGTTACAGAGCTCCTCTTGGCGCTTCTGCGAGAGAGGGTTTATCTCAAAACACCAGCACCCATGAGACCGCAACTGTTGAGTCTCCTGTGCACCCTGTTTTCTTGTTTTTGAGCTGTGACCTATTTTTTAAATTTATTTTCTAAGCTTTTTAAAAATGTTTACTTACAGTTGAAGTGTAGTTGACATACAATGTTGTATTAGCTTCAGGGGTGCAGCAGGGAGATGGGGCAATTCTGCCCATTACTCAGGGCTCCCCAAGGTAAGGGCAGCTGTCACCTGTCACCGTTCAAGGCCATTACAATATTATTGACTATGGTCCCGATCCTGTATTTTCATCTCCAGGACTTATTTATTTTATAACTGGAAGTTTGTTCTTAATCTCCTTTATCTTGCCCTATACCCCTCCATCCTACCCCTCTGGCAACCAGCAGTTTGTTCTCTCTATTTCTGGGTCTCTTTCTGCTTTGTTTATTTTGATTTTTAGATTCCACATGTAAGTGAACTCGTATGGTATTTGTCTTTCTCAGTCTGACTTGTTTCATTTAGTGTAACACCCTCTAGGCCCACCCATGTTGTCACAGTGAAGATCTCACTGTTTTCTGTGGCTGAGTGATACTCGTGTGTGTGTGTGTGTGTGTGTGTGTATGGGGACACACATGCCACCTCTTCTTTATCTCTCAATGGATGTTCGGTTCCTTCTGTATCTTGGCCATTGTAAATGATGTTGCAGGGAGCATAAGGACGTATGTATCTTTGGAATTAATGTTTTCATTTTCTTTGAGTGAATGCCCAGTAGTAGAATCACGGGATCAGATGGTGGTTCTATTTTTAATTTTTTAAAGGAAGCTCCATGCTGTCTTGCACGGTGTTTGCACTGGTTTATGTTCCCACCGACTTTTACTTGGTGCTTCTTAACTCTCTCTAGGCCAAAGGAGTCAAGGGAATTCCGTGTACTTTCCACTTGGAGAGGAGAAGCGGCAGCCTTGCGCGCACAGCAGCCTGGTCAGTGCGTCCGTGGGGAGCGGTGTCCCGACAGCCGCGGGGGGCGGCCGCTGCGAGCCGTGAGTTTGTACCTGTGCCGGTGAGACGCTGTTCCCTCGCTCGGTGTGAAATCTGCTGTCGCCCGTCCACCGTGTCCAGCTCACGTCATCTCCTGACTCCGTTTCTCCCGGACGGACGGAAGGCTCACTCCCTTGCACGGCTGTTAAATGGCTTTCTTGGTCGGGCATGTGGCTTTGTTCCGCCCTCATCACCGAAGAATTTTTCCGCAGTGTTCTGAAGGCTCAGGAGCACAACCGGCGGTCTCCTGTGAGAGGGGAGATGCGTCTCGTCCAACCAGCGTGTTTCTGTCCTCTCCGAGCCCCTTCGCCCACCACGTCCTGTGTTATGGCTCCGGATTTTCTCCTTAAGGTGTGCATTGGGCCACAACCCACGCGTCCCCGGGAGAGGTTGTGACTTTGAGCTGTACGGCCGGACCCTGTCGCCGACAACGCCTCTGCGCACGGTCTGTGGCCGGCAGACCCGGCACCGGCCACCCGGCACCCTTCAGGGCTCAGTGCAGAGCACGGCTGCGTGCGCAGCAACGAGAAGGGACCCACAACTAACACAGTTAGCATGTGGGGTCCATCTCGGGGGCCTGGCTCAGGGTGTCAAGTGCGGGGCGATCCCATCTGAAAGACGTTCTTGGAAAGGCAAACCCACAGTGACGGAGTGGCCAGGCGCAGCGTCTTCTCCTCCTCACTGTTAACTCATGATGTTTCCCAAGACTTGATCCAACAATCTGTTCCTCTTTAGAGTCTGACCTGTTGTAAGTTCCTCATTTTCGTGACAGGTGACAGGGCCACGGGCAGTGTTTTCGGATTTGCGGGTCACACTCTGCACCATGGACCATAGCGGTCCTCTCTCTGCCCCTGGGCGTTGGTGGGGGGCTGGGGCGTCGGAGCACCCTCTGGGGTCATCTCCAACTGGATGTCTCCTGCACCCCTGTGCCCATGTCCTCACAGCTCCCCAGCCCTGAGGACATTGCCTTCGGCTTTGGGTTTTCTTGGCTTTTTTTTTCTCTATATATTTGATCAGGCCTCCATTGAGTTTTTACCTGGATTTACTTCCTAACCTCCAGCTTTAACGGCTTTTTTTATGCTAGACTAGTCGTTTTTCACAGTCTCCTAGGCTGACAGTGTCCTCTTAAATACCGCTTTAATTTCACAGAGCCTTTCTGTGGTGTGATCTGGTTCTTCCCCTTTACCTAGCTGGGGTTCACCCCACTCTCACTATCAACGGACACCTGTGGCCCAGAGATCCCAGACGCTCAGCACAAAAGGTCTCATTGGCCAAATGAAGCTGCTCCGAGGACTTTGGTTGTGAAGTCAGTTAAAACACAGCGAGGAGCGAAGGGAAAGGAATGGGGTTCAGGAGTGGGTGCAGGGAAGGGGGCAAGAAGGGCGGTGGGGCTCACTCCCCGAATCCTGGTCGCACTGTGTTACTGTCCGCTGTGTATCTGTCTGTCTGTCTCTGCTGCACAAAGCGTGCTGGCCCTGTTGTTGACCTGGGAGCAGGGAGACCCGTCAGAGGAGGGCCGTGCAGCCAGGCACCCCGTCCCATCACGACTGCCAGGGAGCCTGCAGAGTGGCCCAGGCTCTATTTGCGTTTCTCAGGCCCAGGACACAGAGGGTCCCAAAGGGCGGTTGAAGGGAAACCCTCAGGAAAACATCGAGTCTCGAACTGCGGGTAGCCCTTCATCTTTCCTTTCCCTCTCTGTCCGGGTTCGACACACTCACGCTCCGCTTACGACCCTCCATCTGCCAGGCGTACCTGGGGTGCCCCGGCGCGGGTGGCCCGCGTGCTGACACGGACCAGCTCACATCCTCCCCCTTTCCTTGTGTTCTCATCCTCGCCAGCAGTACTGGATGTTAACAAACGAGACCACAAATGCACATTATGCTCCATGCCCCCACCCCACCCTGCCGAGCACAGGGGTGGGTGGGAGAGTCAGCACCCGTGTTTGTGCTACTGAGGCCTCCTCTCTTCCTCTGGTGGCTGTTAGGGCTCTCGGTGAATATGCTTCTCCGTCCACAGCCAAATGCACTCGCTCGTACCAGGCTCTGGAACCAGACCCTCTTCCTCAGTCCCTGACGAAATTGAACGCCACTGGAGGGGACCTAACTGTTTGCCTCCCGTCTTTGTGGGACCGTCCCCTAAGATCCCAGGTGTGGGGGAGCAGAGAAAGCCCATTGCTCCGGATAGGTACAACCCAAAGAGAGGAAACAGAAGGAAGGGGCTAAGCCACCCACCCTTAGTTCCCTCTTCCCAAATGACCAATCAAAATCTTTCTACTATAATGTGAAGAGTCAGGGTGCCTGGGCGGCTCAGTCGGTCAAGCATCTGCGTTCGGCTCAGGTCATGATCCCAGGGTCCGGGGAGCGAGCCCCGCATGGGACTCGGGGAGGCTGCTTCTCCCTCCGCCCCTCCCCCTGCATTGTGTGCTCCCTCTCTCTCTGTCTCTCAGATAAATAAATCTTAAAAGAAAAATAAAGATTCAGAAAACGACAAAAAGACAAACATGTGGCCTAATGATTTTTTGTAAGGTATATACTTGAAACCACCACCCAAGTCGAGAAACAGCTTTGCCCTCCAGCCTAGAGGTAGCTCCCACGTACCCCCTCCCACCGCAGACACCCTTGCAGTAACAGAACCACCATCCCGACATTGGTGCTGATCAGTCGGATGAGTCCTTTCTCTCCCCTGAGGCAAGGCAAGAGTGGAAGCAGCCCAGAGGGTCACTCCAGCAAGCTCCCTCCCCATAGACACCGGTGACGTTAGGAGGTGTCCACTGCCAACCTCTGGTCCCCACGAGTCTGATCAGAGTGTATCTTTCCCGTGTCGCATCTTGTTCATTGCTCTTTCTGTCTAAGGATTGCATTTATGGCCTTAAAATACCACTAAAATCCTTCTTTTTAACACGTAAAACAGCTCCAGCTTTCCTCTTTAGAGTAAGAGCCGTGCACAGCCCTATCTCTACGAACACGCGCATACCGTGTGCTCTCAGCCCCGTGCCTCCGCGAGGCGCATCCTATGTACTCAGTCCTTGAACAGGCTATTACGGGGCAAATGCTCAGGACGGGAAGGTAAAATGTATTTGCTTTCGCCCTCAAAGTCACCGTCTTCTCAAAAATGTGCTCCTCGGCAGTGTATCTGCATGAGAGACAAAGTTAATATGATCAAGAGAGAAATTTAAGTTCCAAGAAAAAGCAAATAGATTTAAAATCAGTGGCACATAGTACATGTATATGTTTCTATCCATTTAAAAGTAATTGGGTAGGTGCCTGGATTGCTTAATCATTACCGTTTAGAAATGGAAAGCAGCTCAGGGGCTGTGTTATTTAAACTCTTTATTTCATGGAAAAGGAGACTGAAATACAAAAAACCTGTTTCTCTCTCTCTCTTTTTTTAAAAATTTATTTATTTCACAGAGATACACGGTGAGAGAGGGAACACAAGCAGGGGGAGTGGGAGAGGGAGAAGCAGGCTTCCCACCGAGCAGGGAGCCCCATGCGGGGCTCAATCCCAGGACCCCAAGATCGAGACCTGAGCCGAAGGCAGACGCCTAACCGACTGAGCCACCCAGGTGCCCCTCAAAAGCCTGATTCTTGTCGATCAGCAATAGTAGTGGCCCAGGGGCACCTTAGTGGCTCAGTCAGTTAGGCGTCTGCCTTTGGCTCAGGTCTCGATCTTGGGGTCCTGGGATCGAGCCCATCAGGCTCCCTGCTCAGCGGGAAGCCTGCTTCTTCCTCTCCATCTGCCTCTCCCCCTGCTCATGCTTGCTTTCTCTCTCTCAAATAAATGAATAAAATCTTTTTGTAAAAAAAGGAGTTGCACCAGGACCTGACTCTCTCCACTGTACCAAAATATTTACTGTGAACACACGGAGTCGCAAAGCAGACATTCATGGTCTCACTGGACTAAGACCACCTGTGTAGAATCCCATTTTCAAAGAAAATCTTTACTTCAACTTTTTATTGTAAAAGATCCCAGGAAAGTAGAATAATGGAATAACCTGATGGCTAACTTCAATGCTTGCGAACTGTGTCAGTCAGGAGAGACCGTGTTAACCCTCAGTAACAAACGCCCGCATTGGCCTTACAGCGGCTTCTACAGCAACAGAGTGTACTGCTCTACACCCAGCACAGGCCGGTGGGAAGGCGAGGGCCTTGCTTGGGGATGTAGGTTGGCGCAGTCTCCATGGTCTTACGACTCCCACATTGAACAAGAGACTTCTGACTTTGCTATCGTGTGGGCCCAGAGCAGACTGGGGCGTCCATGCGGATGATGAGATGCTGCCCTTGACGTCCCTCCTTACTCCTGCTCACGTTCCGGTGGCAGATCCGATGACGTGGCCACGAGGACACTAACGTCAAGAACGTGGGGCGTGTACCTCCCCAGGCCATCCGAAAGCGGCGGGAGCCGGGTGCTGGCAAACGTTAGTACCGTCTGCTTCTGCTCTGTTGGCTTCACTCATGTGTGTGCGGGAAGTGTCGCGTGGTGAACTACGGACAGGACACACAGATACGGCGCGTCTCTTCCCAGTAAAGACATCCCTCCCCCACATTTCCCCTGCAATATTGGCGATGGGAGTTAGAGACATTTTGGCAGTTCACCCCTAACTACTTAAGTATGCATTTCTTATATTTAATTAAAAAGAAACTTTTACTTGATACTCGCATGATCCTTGCCAACCTAACCAAATCCATCGTGCCCTGGGACCTCCAGCGTCCGGCCACACTGCAGACTTCCAGGTGTTTCGGAACTTGCCTTTCCGGGGGCACCCCAGGCTCCAATGAGTGTCCTGTTGTATCTGCTCGTGTGACCTCTCTTAATAAAACGGAGGCCCTCCCGCCCCCCGGGAGCTCGCTGTATGACCCCGACTTTCTGAAGGGCCAGTTTCGCGGTCTAGTGAGGGCGGCTGTAGGCGAAGGCCCCACCTCCTGACTGTATCTGGTTGTTTCGTTGTGGAACTGCTTCCCTCGCTCCTTTATCCTGGATTTATCCGTAACCCAGAAGGCAGCTAGAAAGGCTCATTCAACTCGGGCTCACCCTTTTGAAGAAGGACACTTCCTAAGGGCTAGCATGAAGCTCCCATCGTTCCAGGAGGAGGGGCCGCGGTCGCATGGGCTGTCGGAGGGGCTCTGCTCAGAGCTGCCAACACCCATCGCGCCCCCCCCCCCCAACAGGGAAGCCGGGGGTCCGAGCGGGGATGTGCGGGCACCCTGCCAGCTCCCCTGAGAGCCTCAAAGGGAAATGTTCTAAGAAGCAATATCCCAGGCAGTGACATTTCAGATAAATCCAGAGAAGCTACGAAAATTGAGCAAGTCGGTGTAGAAAATCAGCAGTTTGAATGTCTGACGTCTGCAAGGGGAGCGCCCAAATCCTAGCGTGAACGCGTCTGCTCCCAGTTCACTCCTGTGGTCGTGCTCAGGGCTCTGGGACAGCAAGGTCTTCCCCCTCTGGCTTCTCCTTCTGAGTGTCGTGCCCAGGCCCTTCCGGCTCCCCAGTGTGGACGCTGGGGTTGCTGTCCCGGGTACCGTCTCTCTGCTCCCACCAGGCCCTCCCGGGATGTTCTCACCTACAAACGTGGCTTCAACTGCAGCCTGTGTGCTGTGAGTCCTACATCTCAGTACTGGGGTTTTCCACAGAAACTGAAACAGAACCTGTAGGATGTGTATTTATTTAGAGCTACGTACGCGCATATATCTGCACGACAGATACATATCCCGTGTGTGGGAGAGAGACGTGGACAGAGCTTTATTACGAGGATTGGCTCCTGCGGTCATGGAGGCTGGGGAGTCCTAACATCTGCTGCGCAAGCTGGAGACCCAGGACCCTGCGGCGTACGGTCCAGTCTGAGTCCCCACACCTGAGACTCGGGGACTGTTGGCATAATTCCCAGCCCAAGGACAGGAGCCCGTATCCCAGGCCTTCCGCTGATTGACTGAGGCCCACCCACATTGGGGAGGGCAACCTGCTTTATTTTTTAAGTGGACTCCTTATTCCAGTGTCAAGCTACGTGGAAATGCCCTCACAGACGCGCTCAGAAACATTTAGCCAAGTGCCTGGGCGCCCTGGGATCCAGTCCAGCTGCCACAGAAAGTGCAGCATAACAGCCCGTGTATGTGGCCTCTCGGCCCCTGTGACCGCTCCTGAGCCCCTGGAGTGTTGAAAACAACATCGCGTTGCAACACTGAGCTCGCTCTGCAACTCAGCTCTTTCCAAGAATAGCTCCTTTAATGTGTGTCACTACTCAGGTGTTTCAAGCTTCTTCCTGCTTTAGGAAAAACACGAACAAAAAAGATCTCTGCCTGTTAAACTTTGCCCAATCTGATCATTTGAACAGTTCTCCTCGGCCTCTCGGATGACGTCCTCCTCCTTCTTCGGCCCCTGGTGTCCCAGAGTGGGGACAAGTGTCCCAAAGTGGTGGGAGAAGAAAGCATGAGGGTGGCCATGGCCGTCCTGGTCTCCTCTGGCATTGGGAGCAGGCTCTGTGCGCACCCACAGCTTCTAGAGTGTTCCGTCCTGGTGTCCCCGACAACCTCCTAGGTTCCTTCCTGGGGAAGAAGACAGCATTGGACACAAAACAGAATGTGACCACACCGGGGAGCAGCCACAGCTGGACGGCCCTACAAGGTTCTGGGCTATTCCACCTCCTTTAAAATACAATGAAAAAACGAAACAAAACAAAACAAAACAAAACAAAAAAACAAACCGAAAACCTGAAGAGGAAGGCGATCAGGATACAAACGGATGCGGGAACACGCCTGAAGTATTTTCAGATCTTCTCAGTATCTTTCCCACCGAAAATCTAACACAGAGTTGGCCAGCTTTTGTTTTAAGGAAAACTCTTTTGAGGCAGAGGTCCTCCGTGCATCTGTGCCCTGTCCCCCAGCAAAGAAATCATCTGTGCAGCGAACCCGCACAGGTGAGAATCTCATTCGGTTCAGCACCACTCTGTTCCAACAACACGACTCACACAGAGTGTTTTACGTGTGTCCAGTCTGACGTCGGTAAGAACAGCGACCGGTCACGCAGCGGGATAATTGTTTTGCCTTCTTGGGCACCCCACGGGAAAACCTGTGCGGTGGCCCGGGGTCACTGTAGCCGCGGCCAGGAGCTTCCCTACGTGTTGAACGTAACTCTGCAGCCGGCGTGGAAGCATATTTAACCATCGCAGGTGGGAAAGGGAGCGGAACTGTGGACAGTGGCGAGGAGAACCTTGCCAAGGTCCTACCGTGAGCAGGGACTGGGGCGGGAGCTCGCCCTCTGCTTTTCCTGCTTCATGCCTGTGACCCTCCTCCGAGGCTATTGTCCGGGAGGACGCTGTTCTGTTGACCCTGCGCTGTCACGTCCACGGAGAGTCTCTGCCCCGGTGTCCGCACCTCTGGGATCTGTTCTCTCTCCCGGGCCCTTTGTCAAAGCTACTCACTGTGTCTTGATTTCTTTGGATCTTCCAGCTTCCATCCCGTCTCTCTGCTCCACCGCGCTCACTGTCCGGAGCGCGGAACCAGACCGTGGGCTTTGCCGTGTGGCTTCTTTGCGGAGCAGCGCGTCACGGTTCCTGTCATTTAAAAATGAAGTCTATTTTTAAAACTAAGTTTTGTTTTTCATTCTGCAATGCTGAGAGATTCTTCCTCCTAAAATTCCTTCGAAAAATTTTAAGTCTATAGGAAACTCAAAAAAAGAGTACAACACACTCCTGTGTAGCTTTCACCCATTTGTTAACTGGTAAAAGTACATATTTGTTAACTGGGAAAAAGTAGATATTTGTTAACGGGTAGAAGCTACGCTCACCAGTGGCTGACATCTGTGTCTCTAAGGAAGCTGAGACATCACGACACCTCCCGCCACGTGTCTGCGTGCGTCTGTCTTAAGAATGCGGAAGCTGCCCTGTGTGACGCCCTTATCACACCAAACACCCGGTAGGTACCCGTGAAAGCACCTGCACCTACGATTTCCTGCTGAGTCTCCGCAGCCCGCTTCCTATTAAAAAGGCGCAGGTTGCTCTGGGATAGGCTGGTTTTAATCTAGAGCAACCCCCACTGTTTTTTGTTGTTGTTGTTGTTGTTGTTGTTGTTGTTTTTTGCTTCTGAAAACATCCCCCTTCTTGAAGAGTCCAGTTGTCCTGTAGAACATTTGGATTCCAGGCTTTGCTTATTTCCTGATGGTCAGGCTGAGGCTGCGTGTTTCGGCGTGAGCACCTAGACCGTCGGGACCGCCGTCGGGGGCTGCTTCCCCTTCGCGAGGACCGCTCCGTCCAGCTCGCCCGGGGCGGGGGGGCATTGCGCCACTGGACTGTGCAGGCCTCTCTTTGCCCGCGTCTCCTCGCTGCGAGATTTGGCATTCCTTCGACGGATGTTACAAACACAACGCAACAGTGGACGTCCTAAGGGGACAGAGACAAGGCCGGCTTGGCCACGAGACTGAGGTTCCTGGCCGGGGTCTCCTACCTGGAGGCTGTGTTTGCCACCTCCCACCAGGCGGGGGAACCCCGAGAAGATGATGGCAGGGGACAGTGGAGGTGAGGAAGGGGACACAAGCACGCGGCGGGCACCTCCGTGATGCCTATCGGGGGCAGCAGTGACTGGAGCAGTGGGACACGTCTCCTTCCTGACTACATCCCCCATGTCTTGCCACGTGTGGCCAGAAGCCCTGGCCCCATTCTCAGCTCTTGCCTTCGTTTTCCCGCCCGGCTTCTCTCTGAGACCCTCAGGTTCTCCCTTTTTCCTCCCGGCGATGCTCCCACCGTCCGCAGCAGCCCTGGGCCGAGCCTCCTTCCCTCCTTCCTCCTGGACTGCAGTCACCCCGATGGTCTCCCGGCTGACCTCTTCCCCTCACTGCTGCCCACGGAGGCCACTCTCTTGCTTAAAAATCTGTGCCAGCTTCCTGTTTCTTTTTTCTTTCTTTTTAAGATTTTAATCATTTATTTAAGAGAAAGAGTGACCAAGAGCAGGCAGAGAGGCAGGGGGAGAAGCAGACCCCCCACTGAGCGCAGAGCCTGGCACAGGACTCGATCCCAGGACCTTGAGATCATGACCCGAGCCTCAGGCAGAGGCTGAACTGACTGAGCCACCCAGGCGCCCCAGCTCCCTGTTTCTTGTAGAGAAAGTTCAGAAACTTTTCCTGGGACACAGACTAATCCTCATCCATTTTTAAGTGCAATCCCTTTGTCCAAGAACTGTGTCAGCTGAAGTATAACAGAGGCACAGAAAATATGGGGTAATAACTGCATGGCAGGACTCGTCCTCACAAAGGGACCCGCCCAAGTCAGGATACCGAGCGTCACCAGCATCCCCCTCCCCATGGCTCCGTCTCCCTTTTCCCCCCAAACCACCACTTTTCTGACTTCTAGCACCAGGCAGGAGTTCTAACCCCTTTTTAAAGTTTCTGTCAATGGGATTGTACAGCGTGTATTCTTTTAAGTCTGTTTCTCTTTTCACCGTGTCATGTTTGTGAGCCTCATTGAGGTTGTTCGTGGCTCTGCAGACCGCCGTGTGTTGCACAACACTTCCGTGCGGGAGACGCTCAGGACTGTGACCTCTTTCACTGTTGATGGATGTTGAGTTACTTCCCATGTGGGGCTACGAGTCATGCTGCTGCCGCACTCACACAGGCCATTGTGTTGGGCACGTGGCTGCAAACTTGCTGGGTCAGGACATTTGCCCACGTGCCCGTCCTTAGTAGATACTGACAAATAAGTTTGCATTTATGAGACCAACTTAGATTCCTACCAACGAGCTGTGAATGTTCACTTGCTCCATAGCTTTGTCAGTACTTGGTATTTTCCGCCTTTTGACTGTAGGCGTTCCGGTGGGTGAGTGGCGGATCTCTCCGTGGCCGGGACTGGCTGTGCTCTGAAAACTAAGCACGGCGGGCACTCTCTCATACACTCGTTAGCCAGCTCGCTATCCTCTACGGCGAAGGGCACCCCTTTCTTGCGACAGGGACGCGTTGTCAGTAGAATCTGACGTGACGGTCTTGCCGGCTGCGGGCACTGCGGACATCTCCCGCTCTACGGGCTTGCCGGCTGCGGGCACTGCGGACATCTCCCACTCTACGGGCTTGCCGGCCGCGGGCACTGCGGACATCTCCCACTCTACGGGCTTGCCGGCTGCGGGCACTGCGGACATCTCCCGCTCTACGGGCTTGCCGGCCGCGGGCACTGCGGACATCTCCCGCTCTACGGGCTTGCCGGCCGCGGGCACTGCGGACATCTCCCACTCTACGGGCTGCAATTCGCTCACCTAATCGTGTGGTCTGATGAGCACACATCCCTGATTTCAACGTGGTCGCTTCCTGGGGAGCTCTGCTTCTAGACGTTGGCCCAGCCCTGCCCCATGGGCCTGGTGGCCTCGAGCAGCTCTATCTCATGGCAGAGAAGAGCGTCGTGAACACCGTCCCTTCTACCGGGAGACGCAGATCTTTCTCAGAAGCCACTGCTGACTTCCCTTATATTTCACTGACAAATCGGGCCACATTTCCACCCCTCACTGCAAAGGAATCTAGGAAAGTGGGCATCTCTTTTGTTCCTATCTCTCTATCAGAGGACAGGGCACTGGACATAGTGGTCAGGGGGCCGACCGGCGAGGTCTGCACTAGAATTCTGGCGGGACTTCCTGCTGTTACCAGCAAGTGGAAGGTGCGTCCCTGTCCCTCCTCCCCCCGAGAGGTGTTGATGATACGTACTATTGAGCTGTCACGTACACTTCCACTGAAATCACGTCACGAAGCTGCGATATGATGACGGATGACTGATAAAAGTGAAACGGGTGTGAAAATGCCTCCATACGGAGTCCCACATGTGTGTGCGTCTGTGTCCGCTTTCACGTGGAGAAAGACACGCTACTGACCTGCTTCACACTGGGTATCTGAGAACGATAGGCTTGGAGAAGTGGTCGTCTTCGCGTTTTCCTTCTATACTTCTGTGTTTCTTGTATAGCTTTCTCACCGGAAAAACACTGTACCCGCGTCTTTATTTGAGTCCCATCGGAGTCGAACCCTGCTGACGGGAAAGGGCGGCTTCGGATCGCCATCGCTGCTTTAATGGTGTCTGCATTTCCGAAGCGACCTTCTACCAGACAGTGCTGGAAACTCCGACAAGTGGTGGCGTGCACGGAGAGGATAAACCCAGTGGGACATTTTATAAGGCCTCGCTTTATGAATATGCCACCGGACGCTTGCTGTGCTGAATTTAGTCAGTCACTTACGGGCTGAATTGTGTCCTCTCCGAATGCACGCATTGAGGCCCTATCCCCCGCCCCCAGACCTCACCCCGGAGGCAGGGTCTCTGCAGAGCTAATGGAGTTGAAACAAGGTCATTAGGGTGGGTCCTAAGCCAGTATGAAAAGGGGATTGGGATACAGACACACACAGGGACAGGACCACGTGGGGCTCAGGGAGAAGGCGGCAGTCCCCAGCCAGGAAGAGAGGCCTCAGGAGAAGCCTTGACCTTGAACTTCCCGCATCAGAGTGAAGAGAAATGAGTGGTGTCGTCTGAGCGTCCAGGCTGTGGGGCTTTGCAGTGGGAGCCTGGCACGCCAGCCGCCGCCTCATACGCGGAGGCAGGTCACCTTCATTCTCTCCCTCCCGGTTTGCCGAGGTCCCGCCGGCAGAACCGGAGCGTGAGGGGCTCGGCGTGAGGATGGGACGCGTGCACCGTGGGCTCCCCCGTGACTTGCTCGTCACAGCCGCCACCACACGCGCTCGCTCACTGGGGGCGAGAACACTTAGGGGCTCCTCTCCCAGCAGATTTCAGCTCTACTGAGTTTTGTGTCAGAGCCTCGGACCTCGCCCGCCTCACAGCGGGACGCCTGTGTGTCCCTTCACCCGCCTCCCCCACGCCCCCGCCCCTGCCCTGGCCCGTGGCCCATCCGCTGTCCCGTCTGCGCAGCCGGCGGCTCTGTCTTCGCGCTCACGGCCCTGGCGTCTGCACCCAAGCGTTTGTCTGAGCTTTAACTTTCAGAAGTTCTTCCGTTATTCTCTCCTCTTCACGGGCAGGATAATTCAGGGAGGTGAGGTCCACGGGTCCTGCTGCCTCACAGACAGGGAAACGGAGGCACCAGGAGATCAGTGACGCGCCCAGCCGCAGAGCAAGCAAGAGGCAGAGCAAGAGCAGGCTCGCCGGCCCCGGCCGGGAGCGCTCCGTTGGCCACCGTCGTCCGGCCAGACGGAGTGTTTACGGACGGCTGCTGCGGCTGTCGCTTCCCAGATATGTCCAGGGCAGCCACGGCTTCTTGCTGAGGCCGTGTGTGTCCGTCTTTCGGCAGCCGAGGAGACAGCGATGGGGACGCGGCCTCTGCTTCGAAGGAGCAGCAGTGCGGCTGTGCTGATGGGCGCCCGAACACGCAGCATTTTGGACGGCGTGAAAGCGCGCGGCAGTCGCGGTCAGAAGGCCCTCACAGGTGCGGCGGAAGGGCTTGACCTTGAAGCAGCAAGTCAGACAGGGACTAGGATTTGCTGCGGAAGGAGCTCCACGTGTCAAGTCCAGAGCCGCGCAAGCTGGAAGCCAGAGCACGGCGGTGGGACAGCAGACTGGGGGGTGATGGCAGGCGGCGGGGGACGATCCCAGGCGGCCTTCCATGCGCTGAGGGAGCTGGGCCTGTGCTCCATATTCCAGACGTCCCCAGGCGTTTGCATGTCTCTTGTCAGGTGAACAAAAATTAATGGAACGCTGACACACAACGGTGGATTTTTATTTTCCTGAGTGAGAAACCAAACTGATGTTGTCTGCGGTTCAGCAGCGGTTTATACGAGCAACGCCACGGGAACAGAGAGTTCTAATTTTCTATGACAAAACCCTAAAAGTTGGATGCATTATTTAGCTCTATGAAAAACTCACTATCCTCGCCATTTCCCACAAATTTCACCAAGACAGTGTTTTGGGATCTGCTCTTGTGGACCACACTTCTCAGACCTCAGTGTGGCTGCCCCAGTCACCTCAGGATCTTACGGGAAAGCCATGCTAATTCCAGGCAGGCCCCGAGACTCCGTGTTTCTAGAAGCTTCTGTGCCAGATTCTCCCTGCTGGAGCTCAGACCACACCTTGATCAGCCAAGCTGCGTCTCCACGGCAGGACACCGAACACGGGCTTGGGTCGCATTTGTATTTGAAAAAGTTAACCAGGAATCCACATGTGAGACGGTCGTGAGCAAGACGGGCTCCCCGCCGCCGACCCCAGGACTGACGCGGCCCCGCGGCTCCCCCGTGGGTTGTGCACAATTGCTTCAGCCCAGCTCACGCGGCCTCTGACTCAGCAGTTCCTCAAACGCACGACACCTCGAGATGCCCCAGAAGTGCATTCCGTAGACGGATGGCGTGTCTCCTTCCTGCCTGAACCTCTGGTCTTAGCATCAGGATGGAGCGTGGGGTAGAAGGAAGAGCCCATGTCAGGAACAGCCCAGCTACGGCCACACATAAAATAACTTAAAAACAGTGTAAATCAAACCAGCGATGGTTGGTTTCGTGCCATCGCTTCTCGGGGACTTGAGCAATGATTGAGTCCTGTGCACGGAGAACAGACTGTTCCATGCGAGGCCTTTGGAAGTTAACGTCAAAGCAGATGTTCTGGAAGCTTCTGTTACCATGACAGACAAGCTGTTCTCGTCTTATAGAAAAACAAATACGTAATAATAAATTATCATACTTACCTTAATGGCCTCACAAGGATTCGTTAGGAAACATTCATAAAGAGGGGATAAGTTGAAGAATGTACATTTTAAAACAATATGTTTATGACACTGGAAGCCGGGGGTGTGGTGAGCAACAGCAGATGGAGCTTAACAAGCATCCTCCAACACCGGACGGGCTGCCCGGACCCGAGGTGGGAAATAATCAAAGAGAATGACTTTGGGGTCAGGATTGGTTTTAAGAGCCTCTACGTTTGGCGGCCGGATGGGACCCCTTACAGGATCGATCTAGAGATGTTCCCCACAAAACCTTTAGTAGGTGATTGTGTCCCGGAAGCCTTTTGAACACCAGCCTTCAGAGGATTTACCACTTTTTTTTTTTTAAATTTTATCTGTTTATTTGAGAAAGTGAGCAAGAGAGATAGAGCGAACGAGTTGGGGAAGGGCAGAGGAAGAAGCAGAAGCCCCACGGAGCAGGGAGCCCGACACGGGGCTCGATCCCAGGACCCTGGGATCATGACCTAAGCTGAAGCCGGACCCTCCGAGGACTGAGCCTCCCAGGCGCCCCGGACTTATCACTTTTAAAAGGGGCTCGTATATTCTCTGGCCTCGTGTTCCGCAAGGGCGTGTCTGGAACCTGGAGTAAAGACGACTCGTGCTGCGTTCCCAGCCCAGCTTCCTGTGGTTTTCCATGTCATTAGACTTTGCTCGCTGGCGTGCGGGGCCGCCACGGGAAGACGCTCGGGCAGACCCACGACTTTCCTGCCCGCTCTTGTAACAGGCCAGCCTTGAGACACTCATGAAACGCAGGCTCCATGCTGAGAGAGCATAGGTGTCAAAAATAGTTCAAAACTGGAAAATATCAGTAATGCTCTATTACCTACTAAAATCCAGTTGGTGAAGAGAAACAGGGGGAAGAAAAACGAGGCATGTGTATATATCTTTAAAAATCAGAAACCTCTGAAAGCTTTGAGCAGAGGTCCTCAAACACACCCTTGAAAAGAATTTTAAAACGAGACTCCCAATTAGGGCATCAAGTGTACGAAGAGCTCTTAGCCCTCTGCCCTGTGCCCCTGACACAGAACTGTGGGCGTTCAGAGGGGCCACGATGCCCAGGATGTTTACAAGATTTGAGGACAATACTGGAAATTCCTCTGACATTTATTTGTCCAAAAATGTGATCCATTAACCTTTACTAATATCAACATTTTAAATGACTGTAGTGCGTGTGTTCTCTCTCTCTTTCTCTGGGTTGATGGGTGGGTAGGTGGATGGATGGATGTATGGATGGACCCATTTTTTAAGAAGCTGGACCTGGGCGTCCAGCTAGCAGACAGCACATCGTGGGACTTCTCAGCACCCACATTGCAAGGGACGATTACTCAGACTCAATCTCGGTCTCTCTCCCTGTCTGTATCTACAGACAGCCTCACACGCTCTTGCTTCTGCTCCTCTGGAGAAACAGCAACTTTGCGTTTCCATCGTGGGCCCAGGAAGAGCGCCCCAGAGTACAGACACCGTCGGTGGCATTGGGCACAATCCCAGAGCGCCGCAGAGCCTCACGCATGTGTGCTCACTCCAGAGCCCAGCTGTGCCCAGCGGCCCTCCCTGAGGCAAAGCCGTTCGTTCCCATCAGGGCGCAGGAAGCTGTGAGTGCCACCTCCGGATCCACTGTCCCCGCAGACACCTTCCACGTGCGTGTCTACACACAGCGCCCTTCCCACCATCACGCACCAGCCGCGCACCCTCCCCAGAGTCACCCCCTCCCCTGCCCTGTTGCAGCAGCGGGTCACGAGACAACGTTTCCTACAGCCGCTCCCCAAGTGATTCCGGCAATTTCTGCGGCCCGGGACTCGAGACCCTTCCGCAGCTGGGTCTACATTTACTTTCGAATTTCGTCTGCGCGCTCCTCTAAAGGGGTTCACTCCTCCGGGGACGCAGCATGGCTTCGCGCTTCCCGGTGGTGGGAAGCTCCGGGCTCTTGTGCAGGCTGCGCTCCAGCCCACCCCAGGCGGCTTCCGCTCTGGCTGCGACGCCCGCAGGTCCGCAGCCCCTGCTGGGGGGGACGCGAGCTGCTTTCTCGGCGCGCTCTTTCCGGCACCGTCTGCCTCTCGCCGGAGCCTACGGGCTGTTACCACGTTGAGTTTCGTCTTTCTTTCTCAAGCAAATTCAAAACTCAAAATGAGATCTTGTATGGGACTGTTTCCCCCACAGCGTCCTGAGCGGCACAAAGCTGGGCACCCAGAGGCAGCGCGTGTCTCTTGAGGGCCAGTGGGGCCTCCCTAACCCCCAGGCCCAGGGAAGGTGGCCTCCGAGCCTCGGCCGCCTGGGTGGTCAAGGTCCAGGACCCCTTCCAGATTCTCCGGGTTCCGGAGGGCGTCCACCTTCACCACCCACTTTGCTGCCCGCCCCCAGGTGAGCTGCCTCGCTGTGCGGAATGCTGACCGGGACGTACGGTCCGCACACGGTCAGGCACCCACTCGCACAAAGCGTCGGAGAGCCCGGAGGACTTACTGATGGTGGGAGGAGGACAGGGAGACGTATTTCCACCGTACGTTCATCGGCGGCCTCCCTGGGCCTCTGTCCCCTCCTTCCCTTCTCTCTGTTCCCTGCCCCCTTCCTGGCCAAAGCAAGCTCCCATGTCCATCTCCTTGCACTTTCTCTGCAGAGCACCCACCGCTTTCTCTTGGGGTCTGGGACCTGTGCTGCCACTGTGTTTAGGGGCCCCCTGGTACCCCAGCAGCAGACCAGAAGTTATTTTCTCAAAGAGAAAGTTCCCCGTCTCACGGCTGGTAGACTTTTAACCTTGTTACACTGAACCATCTGCTTCCTGCGGGGGTGGTCCACTCTGAGCTCCTCCTTCCTCATCTCCCTTGCTGGGCCCCAGGCCGGCAGACCCACTGTCCCCTCTCTTCCATCCTCAGGGTTTCGTCCACGTGCATTTGCAGAACGGCTTTGCTCTGCACCCCCCCAGAACACTGGACTTTATTCAGGCACTTTCCCCACGGTAACCTTTTCCTTCTCGAGGGGGAGGATTGACAAGGGGGGGACAGCGGGCGTGGCAGGGGGCTACTCTGCTTACTCAGTGCGTCCGCTCAGCGACAGTCACGCCTTGGTGGCCCCCAGCACGATGGCACAGCAGCAGTGCGTGCTTGCTCTCCTACTCCCTAAGCAGTGCTCCTTGTCACCTGATGCCACCTGCTCTCCCTTGCCTGCATTTCTACCGCTTAGTTCCGTTAGTTCTCCGCTTCCCTTTTCCTCGCGTCCGTTAGGATCAGCACACGCTGGCACCGTGGAAAACACTGCCAAAGCCTTCCTACCAGTCGCGCCTTACCTCGCCTGTCCGGAGACGTGTCCTTTCTCTACAGGGCATAGTCGTGAATTTTCTCTTACTCCTCTGGCCTCCCGGGCATCCTGAGTCCCCACATCTCACGTCCTCCGCAAGTTTTTCCTATTTCATTTTCCCTGGTGCCCGTAGCTTTGGGGACCCTGTGCAGATCACTCCAACAATTGTACCATTTCCTAAACAACCTCCACTCCCGGCCCCCAAAATCACAGAAGCAAAAACAGAGACGGCGCTGCTGGTGATCCACACGTCCGAGCGATAATTCCTAGTTTTCAAAAGTAAGTTTCACAGCTACCAGTGGGTTGGCTTTTTTTTTTTTTTTTAATTTTAATGTAACATGATTTTTTAAAGCAGTTTGTAATGAGTAACTCCTGTGTGCCAAGAAGTGACTCGGCTCCGGAAGCGGTGACACGTGGAGACGCGTGCGGACCTGAGCGTGGGAAAGCCAGCAGACGTTGGCTGTTTTCTGTGGGAATGGCTGCCCCTTGCAGATAAGCAAAATAGTTCTCCCTCGACTGCTACACAGCAGACAAGTCGGTATTTTTTTTTTTAAGATTTTATTTATTTATTTGAGAGAGAGACAGTGAGCGAGAGTATGAGCGAGGAGAAGGTTTGTTTTTTTTTTTAAGAAACAAGTCGGTATTTCTGCAGCAGCCCCCGTAACCTATGGAGAAAAGCCACTCACTAGCCCGACCCGTTCTCAGATTCCCGGCTTTGTGCCTGCTGCTCGGACATGCTGCCACTCATCTCGCGGGGCTCCTCCTGGGCACGGACGGAAGGGCCACACTGGGTGCACTGGCCCCCCTCTGGCTGGTGGCGGGCGGCCTGGTGCTGGCTGCTGAGAGTCTCAGTCTTCCCCTTCCTAAAATGGGCGCAGGAACTAAAGAGATCCTGTTGCATGGGGCAGGGGACAGGGGACAGGCATGTGCTGCTCGGCGGGCCCCACTGGGGATGTACATGCCTGCCTTCTCCGCCAGGCCACGCCCTACCTGTGGACCCTCCTCCTGGGCAGGTCAAGGGAAACACAGCCGCTCCTGCAGCCAGGTCCCTGGGACCCCTGCCAGTCAGCAGGCTGCCCTCCCTCTGTGGCGCCCCACGGCTGGGGTGGGACCTCTGGGCATTCGCAGCTTCCTCCCCATCAAGCCCTACCTGAGCACCGTCCTCCTGGGAATGCTTGGGGACTGGCATGTTCTGAGCCTTCTCATACTTGTCTGTGGAGCACGGTTACAGATCGATCTGGCGTACGGGCATTTTATAGGATTGTGTGGAGCTCTGTGAGTGGGAGGGAGAGGCAGTCACGTTTCCCCTGCACACAAGGACAGAAGTGCCAGTGTATTCGCAGGGTATTTCTTTGGTTCCTGGTGAGTGTGGAATTGGTCTATGCCATTCTTTTATTCTTAAGGAGTAACATTCTTCACATCATTCCAACTATATCTTAGATCTGAAATTATATATATCTGAAATTATATATATCTGAAATATATATATCTGAAATTATAAGACAAAATGATGGAGGAAAAAGGCATCCAGTTGTGTTTCAACGCAAACATGCACCTGACAGCTCCTGTCAGCAATTTCTGTGGAAGGCGCCGGGCCTCAGGCAGGCCGCTTTGCTTCTGCACTGCTCTGACAGAGGCCTGCTTCTTCCTTAAAATAACTCAGACTTACCTTTCTTTTTGAAATATGTATTTTGTAAGTTTATTTATTTAAGTGCTCTCTACCCCTTTGTGGGGCTCGAACTCACGACCTGGAGACCAAGAATCACGTGCTCCCCTGACTGAGCCCGCCAGGCGCCCGGGATTCACCTTTCCTGCTCTCATCTACCTGCTTTTATCCCCTCCAGCACCACACAGCACAGATGCTTCCCCTCTTTCCGGGACAGTTTGTCCACTTTCCTTAATATCTTCTACTTCAAAACATAAAGGAGTGAGGGTGTATGACAAGTATGAAGGAGTAAGGCCATGGGGTCTGACATCTGCTCGGTTCCTTTGGAGCGCGCCCTCCTGGGCCTCGTAGCACACCTGACCCTGGGCAGCAGGACAGGTGTCCTCAGGCTTGGACACCGTTTGTCTGGACACAACCAACATCCACTGGCAGCGGACTCCTAGCAAGCCGGAGGACACCAAAGCCCCGCCCCCCACGTACTTACTGTATTGTTTTCCTCCCAACTGTGAACTTGGACGACATTTTTTTCCCCGTTTAACACAGAAATCTGACTTCACATTGTATCCCCACTGTACCCAGGCTGGTTCACTTTACCCATTCTAGACTATCAAGCGCTTTGGGATCCTGACCCCCATGCAATATTTTAGGTCTCCTCGGCTTCATAACACTTGAAATGAGATGGGTTTGCCTCTGGGCCTCACCCAGTCACTAATAAAATATGAAGAGAGAAGACCAACGGCTGAGAAGAAACCACATTTCTCTAAGAGCCAGGAAATTTCGAGAGAAATCTAGTCACCGTGACCAAAAGGACAGAGTGGAGAGCATGTATGTGCATTATTAACATTGCCTTTAATTCAGAGGGCCACTTTTAAAAATATAAAGGAGTAAGCTTTTGCTCAAACCTGTCTGCCAAAAACACCGCAGCCCTGTAAATGCGATGTTCCCATCAGGCCCCTGCCAGAGGGGCACATGACATAGCAGCAGTGAGCAGAGCGAGGGTTAAGTGACTCTGCACACACTCCTGAGGCCTGAGCCCCTCCACTCTCTGCAGAATAGGAAGGAGGTCAGCATGGAGAGAGCTGGATCCGTGAGGACAGTAGCTTCGGAGAGGGCTGCACTGGACCAGCCTCCGCCCGCCCCGCCCGGAGGCCAGTCCCACCCTGCAACAGAAGACTTTCCGACCCACCACACCTGCTTCTAGAGGCAGCTCTGGAGGCTGCAACCGTATAGATGGACACTTTCTTCTGGGCTTCCGTGTTACCGTTTCTACTGTGAGCTACTATTTATGTTCATCTCTGGCAAACCGGAAAATAACAAGTATCATGTACACCCAGACCATATGTGCCCGAATGGGATAGCTGGTGTGTTCTCTGAAATTTTGGAAACTAAATAAAAATGGAATTTCACTAGCTTAATTCCCTAGACTGTTAGAGTCAAGAACTGTTAAGATTTAGAGTGACCTCATCCTTAGTCTTCAGATGCTCTTTCAAAAGAACCTCTAATTAATAAAGTGGGTCAGTGACTCAACTATTCACACGGATGTGTCAGACTCAAAGAAGAGATGGCCCCAGAGAAGGTGATGCCAGACCACTTGGATTTTTCTACTTAAAACAACAACAACAACAAAAAACACCGAAAACTGAAGCTGAGAGCAACATAGATAAAGGGGAGTGACTTAGTAAATTAGCCTCAAATGCAAGAAAAGTCATTGTTATTTTTTTGCCCTCTCTTTGGAATGCTTCTAAACATCCTATAGCCCGGACCAAACTAGAAGAAAACCAAACCATGTGTTGAACTTACATTTCGGCTTCCTGAACGCAGGGGAGTAAACTTCCCCGAATGAGTAAAACACGGAATATTTTAATACCACTTTTGGAACTTAAATTGTTTTTTCTGTTCCGTAAAATCAAGTGCAATGGAGCAGAAGTTCTGTGTTTGTCACCAATCCTTTATTGAAACTGGTAACTGACACGCTTTATAGCAGAACAAAAATAATGTCCAATATATACAGCCTTTGCATGGACTATGTGACTATACACAAGGCAGAGTGAGAACACGATCTAATCTCCATAATAATTTGTGCACGAAAAGACACCAGCAGACAACGTGTGAATATTACAGTGGAATGACATCAGGGGTCCAGTGAAAATTCAGCCTAATACAAAACGTACTCATCTATTGCAAATGACGGCTTTGTAAACAGCCAGAGCTTTTCAGTAGTAATTCACCCAGAGTCCGAAGCAGAGATCTGGTGTGTGGCGATGAGTCTCTTGAGTGAAACCACCTCTGCAGACAAGTTTGCGATCCCCTGCTTCAGAAACAAGCCCTCTGGGTCAGACACTTTGTAGCCACTGTCTTGCATCTCCGCAACTCCCGTTTTGAAGCTGTTCTGAGTTTTGCCGTTCAGTTCTTTTGGATGCCAGTGTTCCGATTTGAGAGACCAATCTTGAATGTTGGTCACCTGCACGGAGAAAGGGGTGAGGGCAGAGTGCACCATGCTCGGGGCGGCGTGCTTCTCCAGTCCGAAATGTCTCTTGGGCGCCCCGTGGACCGGCGAGGGCGGTTTCGGCGCGGCGTCGAACTCGTGGTCGAACGCTTCGACTTTGATCTGCATGGCTTTGGCTTTAATGCGCAGCTTGTGCGGCAAGGCGGAGGAGTTCACTTCTGGCACCTTCACCACGGTGGCGTGGGCGCGCTGGAGCTCCACGGGAGAGTGGATGGGGCCCTTGGGCACCTGCTGCTCGTCCTCCCCATCGGAGGACTTCCCCACCGCGCCGTCGTCCGTCTCGGACGTCCTGGGGGAGTTGCTGGAGGACCGGGCGACCTGCAGCAGAGGGGGCGAGTGGGAGAAGCCCGGGAACGCGGTCCCCATGAGGCTCTGGTACACGGAGGCCCGGAAGGCGCCCCGCTCCTCGCCCGGCTCCCGCGCGTAGGTCTCCAGCTCCACCGGCTCTTGCTTGATGGCCTGGAACTTGCCGTCGGGGCTCCCGCAGCCGCCCCGCGCGGCCCCGTCCTGCGAGTGCTCCAGCGAGGACGCGTCGGAGCCGTCGGACAGGGAGGCCTGCGGGGAGTGCTTGATGACAGAGATGCAGCCGCCGCTCACCCCCGCCGGCTCGTGCTCATCCACGAAGGGGCTGGCGCCGGACTTGGACGCGGGGTAGTCCTGGAAGTACACGGCGGTGGAGTGACTGAGTTTCTGGATCTCCTGGGCATAGGCTGCGGAGCTAATTAAGCCAAACTTTAATTTGAGGGACAGCAGCTCAGCTTTCAAAGTCGCGTTTTCCTCTCCCAGGGCAATCAGTTTGTTCTCCAAGACCAGGTCATTGAGGCGGCGCTTCTCCCGAGACCTCTTGGCGGCTTCGTTATTCTTCCGCCTCTTTTCCCAATACATGGCGTCCTTCTTCTCGTCGGGAATGAACTCCCGTTTCCTCCGGCAGGCGGAAGACTTGCTCTTGCCCACGCTGCCCTCGCTCAGAAGCAGCTCCTCGCCCGCCAAGTCTTCCGAGACCTCGGTCAAGGCGGCGTTCAGCACCATCTTGTCCACGCCGTTGCCAGCGTCCAGGGACACCTGCTCCTTCTTGATGGCCTGCATCTTCCTTAGCTGCATCAGCATCAGACGGAGCCCTTCCCCAGGATTCACAAGAGCTTTAAAAGCTGCGGTGCACAAGCCATCCACGTTCTCTCTCCCGCTCTGCTGTCGAGCGAATCTCGCCGGCGCGTCTTCCCGAGCGGAGCGGGCGCCTTCCTCCCAGGTCCCTGCAACAGAGGAAAAGACCGTCACCCACCGGCAAGTGTGTCCCGCCAGGTGCGCACGAGGAGCGGCGCTCGGCACGTCGGTGCACGGGCCCGAACTCGACACAGCGCTTCCCCTCGAGGAGGCTGCCATCTGGGGACGGAGATGGGGCCCCGGGGCCTGGCAGAGGACAGTCCCCAGCGAGACCTCTCAGCAGAGTGCCGCGTGGCCCACGACGGAGGGAGCAAACACACACGAGGCCGCGGAGAAACCGAGAAGCCGTTTCAGGAGCAGAAACGTGTGCGCGCGGGGTGGGGGGCAGGCGGGGACGAGACATCCCAGGAAGGACAGGACAGATCGCCTCTGGCTGGTTAAGCCTTAAACGGCGGCCGCACGTCGTGGTGCTCCTGAGTAACTTCAGGGGACATCCCAGCACCCCAGGCGGACACGCTCACCCGCCCCAAGAGAACTTCCCCAGGTAAACGCGCGCGCCCGGACCCAGATGCTGCAACTACACGGAATAAAGTACGCTCCAGAGCAAAACCTGTGTCTTCACGAAAACGAGAACAAAAGCCACAAGACGGCGGAGTCGTGGTGGTTCTGCTCCGACTGCAGCGCGGACGCGCACCGGCCGCCACGCCGCACCGCGCTGTCCCCGGACGCCCGCAGCCCCGCCCCGGCGCCTCCCCGCGCCAGATCTCGTGACGCGTCTCGGCTATGACGTCGGATCCGTTCCTCCTTTTTTCTGGCTCCTTCATACTGATTTATCAAACGTCCCCGTAAGGCTGAAGCACACCGGTGCCTGTTTCGGTCCCGCAAAGTCTGCCCCGGTACATTTCACTGAGGCGACAGTTTGGGACTAGAATAAACAGTTACTCTTCAAAGGGACCTTTTTTTCCTTTTTTTTTAAAGTACAGTGCATTCTTGAAACTTAAAATTATTTTAGACCCGGAGAATGTAATTATGGAAAGAATTTCTTTCCATTTTACTAATTAATTTCAAACAAAATATTTAAAAAAAAAACCCCTCAAAAATAGAACCATCAGCTAGCTTCCTTTTCCACTGATGAGATATTTATAATCTGAATTTGGCTTGACATGAGGTAATAAACCCATATTAGATTCCAGCAACAATCTTTTTATGGTGCTTTTGGGATCCCACTGTGTTTCTCGATGGCTTCTCGGCCGGATTTCCCAGTAGGTAATACTCTCGTAAAGGAGACCACCGTTCACTCAGTGCTATCTGCATACGGCACTCTCTCCTGCCACATTAAAAAGATTTAATGTTTTTGTTTTACATCACTCTCCCTTTCTTGTGCATAGTTTTGTAATGACTAATGAAGTAAAGTTTAATTTTATCAGCTGGAAAAGCCTGCCAGCTTCTTGTGCCTTTTCCAGAAGGAACAGAAGAAATGATGTAATGATTTCAGGATCATAAAGACTAAGGTTTAATGCCACATTTTTGTTTGTCAGGCTGAGCCAACATGGAAACAGTTGCGACTTAGTGAAACCCATGATTAATAATACCAAGTTTCTGTTTTTGATGACACGACGTGAAGGTGATGAGTCTGCACGGCAGGCAGAGGTGGTGTAAAAAGGAATCTTCTCGTTATCACTTGATACAACTCTGTTCTCCACATTCCCACTCAGGTTTCGTCTTCTGACACCAAAACCCATCTTTCCTCTACATTATCAGTGGACTCTTGGCTGCGTGTAAAGATTTCTGTTCCCCAGCTCCGTCAAGTCCCCACCACTAAAGTCAATGGATGGTTGAGGCCAAGACTCAAGCTTCCAGCAGCAGGGACGGCAGCACCGATCGTTTCTGGTGTGACCTTCAAGCCTCCAGCAGCTCCTTGGGTACCACTGTTTTTCTAAGCATTATATAGCTCCTTGAAACTCATTCTGGATAGATTTTCCACCAGAGACGCACTCTTCTCCCCCGCATTTAAAAATTCATCACCTCCTTTTTTTAAAAAAAAGTCACATTCCTTTTATGGTCGCCTTCCCCAGTGAGCTCCCCACTTACACTTTTGAAATGCCCCACCATCCTGCCTTAGTTACTCTTCCTAAACTTTTCCTTATTTCATCATTTCTTATCCAGTTTCAGCATTTCAAATCTACCAGGGGGTGGAGACTTTCCAGCCTCCGGGTCCAAAGGTTGCCGTGTGCCGGAAGCCTGGCAGAGTGGGGCGGGCAGCCCTCAGCAGACTGTCCCACTCCATCTCACAAAAGTATCCCCCTAGTCCTACCATCTCTTTGAGCCCTGTCTTCTCGCTGTCTAAGCACTACGTGTCCACTCTGTCATCTCTAGAACTTCCTCGGTGCATTCAAAACCTACAGGAAGTCTCCTTTCTTTTTGATCTTCTTCCCATGTGAATTTTACTACAGGTACTAGAATCTGACGTCTTCTCTCACCTGCAAATATTGTCTCTCTGACTCACTGGCAAATCACCACCTACTATCTTAGGATCTTCTGTAACATTTTTTATCAAATAATCTTGCAGTGTTGGAAAAAAGTTTCTCATGCATGTGAGACACCGCAGAGAAGGTGCTGATTTCGTACACTGTACCCTTCCGCAGGTCTGCTCTGTACCCCCAACTAGCCTGTAGTCTTTCTCAGGGGCAAGGCGCTGCCTTTTGTGTCCTCACGACGAACTGGACACGGAGGTGTCTGACATTGGATTAGCAGGCGCTCATTTGCCTTATCTAAGAGAATTTTGTAAATGAAACACTTTCTGATAGTTTTTTTAACCGAATATTATTACGTATTCTATGTTATCATGTATTCTAAAAAAAGACATTTTACTTGTTAACGGAGAGCTTCTCTTATTAACTGGTTCACCCAACACATACGGAGTGCCAGACACCAGGCACTGAGCCAGACTGGGGCACATAAAGAGGGAGGGAAAACCAAACTTGAGAGTCCAGGAGCTCCTCGTCTCCGGCAGGAGCCAGACGGGAGAACCCAGCGCTCGGGGAGGCGCACGCAACGGGCGCCGTCAGCATGGGGTCGGGTCACACCGCACACCCTTTCCAGCCCCGCTACTTGTTTCTTGGTCGTGGTGACAACAACACAGCAACCCCAACAGGTGCCATTTACTGAACGCGTGCTGCACAGCAGGTGCCAGGAGCCTGGCCTGTCCTATGTGCGTCACCCTCACGATGACGCTTTTCAAAACAGAACTGGCTCGGAGAAGTTCGTGACTTGCCCTGCGCCCCCCAGCTGGCGACACAGCAGAGCGGACTCCAGCCCAGATCCTGGTCCAGCTCCGGCCAGCGTCCTCTCCATGCTCGCGTGGGTGGGTCTGGTGCACGCCCAATTCCTCTCCCGGACCGCTCCGGTTTCTGAGTAAAACACACGCACCCACGCCGTCACTGTCACGGCAGTTCTGCACCACGAGATGCGGCCACGACTGCCTTAGGGCAACAAAGGTGCCACCTGGAGCTCTCCTCCTGCCTCTCTGACCATTGTTTTAGATCCTGAGAGTACAGAATCAATTGCAGGAACATTCTAAGCGCTCGCCTCTGCCGAAATTGCAGTCTCCTGGCAATCCGGCGCATTACAATAGGGGATGAGGAAAACAGCAGCGGGGCATCGTCGCCTATGATTTTTGGGTCAAAAACAAAATGTACGCATGTTCAACGCGGAGGGACGGTGGGTGGTCGAAACACAGAGAGCCTGAGTGACTTTCCCAGGATCACACAGCGCTGATGGGCAGGGATGAGCCTTAGAATGCAGTCGTGTCCCCTGACAGTGAACTCAAAGGAAAGGCCTCAGGGGGCTTATATGTGGCCTTCTGACACATCGGTGTTTATACTCCGCTCGTGACTTTTTTCCAAACCCCAGCGTTCTCCCTTCGGGTGGATTTAAGCCTCTGCATCACGCTTTCGGGCCACAACCCACGCTGGGCTGCGGGCACCCCTTCGAGTTCCCTTTTTGAGTAACTGTCCCTTAGTGCCCTTTCTGGGACGCTGGCATGCTCGGGTGGTCAGCCTCATCAGCCCCATTAGGTGACAGGGCTGCGTCATCAGGACACGGATGAAAAGAGCAATCGAAGCGCAGAAGACACCACTTTCCAGCCTACGGGTCTTCCCGTCCCCAACACGGGCGCACTGTCTCCAAGTGCTTTTTCACAGGCCTCTAGCCCCGTTACATGATTTCCACAGGTGGGAGCTGGGTTTTGTAAAAGCTGAGTTGTGATGTGTATTCAAGTCGGAAGACCCCAATGTGATCTTTAATTAAGTTTAAAATTTGGTTTAAAAAAGTCTAAAAAAAGAATAAACGTTCACAACATGAAGCCTCCACCTAATTCTTCCTCAAGGAGGGATGGGGTCAATTCTGCTTCCGGAGACAGACCTGTGGCCGTCCCGGCCCCCAGCGCCCCTCTCAGAAGAGCCAGGGGAAGTCTTCTTGCAAACAGCCTGTGTCACATATTTTGATTTAAAAATTCTATCTACACAAAATGAGATACTATTTGATGTGCTTCATGTTTTGGAAACGTTTTCTAATAGAACTCTCGTCCCCCACCCTCCGGATGTGCCACTTACTCCCTCGGAGCACAGTGTAGATGCCGGTAAAGAAAACAAACCATTTTATCTTCATGGTAAACTCTCGCTGCACTAAGCAGACAGCTCCTCGTCTTTGCGATGGTGTCATTTCGGTGAAAAATAAATAAAGTTAATCAATTCACAGCTCTTTAAGCTATTAAAACGAGCAAAATGTCAACTGGGCTTCTTGCGGTAGGTGAACCACCGAGGACACGACTGTCTCAGTAAAATGCTTTACTCTGTTCATGGATCAGAACGACATCAGGACTGGAAAGCTGAGCCCAACAGGGAAGAAGCGCATGTGCGGTCAAGGTGGTGGGGGATGAGAAACTCAGAGAGCACTGACGTCGCGGGGGTTTCTAATCAGGCTGAAAAAGGCTTTTAGTTTTTAAAGTCATCTCTACGCCCAACATGTGGCTGGAACTCGTGACTCCAAGATCAAGACTCACACCCTCTACCGACTGAGCCAGCAGATGCCCCAGAGATTTTTCAAATAAACAAAACTACGTTAAACCTCTCTAATTGCCAATGAAGTACCTTCCGTTCAAGAATATAATTGTCTCCAGTAACACAGACTAACCCTAATGTTAGAGAGGAAAGTGTACTGATCCAGACAGAAACACACATTTACAGGGACTCTCCTGCTTTGCCAGAATCTGTCCTATCATAGCAACAAACTAACCTACTTTTTCTCCTTGGGCGCATTTGTAAACAAATGTGTCAAAATCTGATCAAGTTTATGCTCCATGAAAATACTTCAAGTTTCTTGCTCTATGGTCCTCAACAAAGGACCACTTAAAAATTAGATTCAATCTTAACAAATAGGACAACACTGCATTTTGTGATAGCTGATACAACTTAAGGGACTGAAATATGAAACAGTATCACTCAGCACTCTTCTGTAAGAGAGGCCAGTGTCTGTGACCTAAGCGCACAGTGGGAATTTTCGGAAGACGGTGCAGGAAGCGCTCAGATGCTAACACACAGGAACAACGGGACGGCTGGAGGACAGACCAAAACACACCCTCCTGAAGAAGGAGAGGAATGGGGAGGGGGGCCGGGGGGAGAAGGGAGAGGAATCATAAAGCATTTTAAAAAGGCACAGTCACTTCAAAGTGGGGACCACTAGTTTCCTTGCTAGTTCCAAAGATCAATGTATCAGTCTGACAACGAACCTGAAATCCTAAGGGACGCCAACAAGCACAAAGTCACCCTGTTACAGGAAATTCTGCCATTGGTTCGCACCAGCAGAGCCTGTGCAACACGCAGAAGAGTGACAGGAATGGTGTAGGTGCAGGGCTGGGGGGGGGGGCAGGGAAAGTTCTTGAATGCTTGTAAGTTCCCTGAAGAACCACTGCAGTTCTCCTCAGCTTGACTTTTTGATCTCTTCTAATTTCACTTTCTTGCCCCCTTGAGCAGATAATCACAAATGTCATTTACTTTACTATGTGCCTTATGAACAGGATGGATTTTTAAAAAAATGTTTCCATGTTTACTTGAAGACCATTGAACTGCCAGTTGAGATCCTTGGAGAGTTAATTGATAAAAGACACCATATTCTGATAACTCCAGGCTTATAATACAAAGATCATTCTGAGTCCAACGAAATTGAGTCCTCAAAGCACGTATTATTACGAATGGCATCTAGAAAATCCCTGCTAACTTTCTTATCATAAAAACAACCTTAAGCTCTCTAATTAAAACCATATGAGAAATGGTATTTTTTTAAACAGTTTTTTTTTTAAACTACAGGAAAGTTATTTGCAAAGAAATTTGAGAGGTAATTGGGGGCAGTGGTAATACAAATTCATTTTGAAACCGAAAAACTCTTATGTAATGTCTGTGACCAAAGGTCAACGTCTTTCGACATTCTCAATGAGTCTGATCTGGATAAAAATCAACTCAAATACAATTTAGGAAAATAACAGGATATCAGACAATGTGTCAATGCTGTGAAATACTGGCACACCTCACAAAACCCAGAAATGCATATTAAAGGAGCTTCAATTGCATTGTTTCTGTCATATTTTGAATCGAATCCCAAGTGTGCTCTCATTCCCTCAATACAAATTAAAAATAAACAACTCCTCACAGCATCAGTGCCATCTGGATTACAATGGAAATAATGAAGTATGTGTGATTTCAGCCCGGGTAAAAATAAAGCCGAGGCAATATGACTGCACCTTTCCATTCCATGCAGCAATCACATTCACTTCGTGGAGCTGACGACGGACCAAGGCAAGGTCAACTAGAAATACCCACTCCGTGGGTGAGTCAGGCAGTTGCTCAACGCGGGAAAGCGCTCTAACAAAGGGTTTTTAATTTTCAGGTTGTTGCATCACACTGATGTTATAATTGGGCTTCGCAAAGATAAGCCTTTAACACAGAAAAGGAAACTGTTGCAAAGACTACAGTGAGCTAGCATTCACACTCTGGGGAGGGAGGGGGGAGTGTTACTAGCACAGCCCACCCCCCCCTTCCCGTTTTTGGGCTGGTGGTCTGGGCGGCTAATCCATCTCTCCGCGCCTTCACTCCCTCACCTATAAAATGGGGATGGTGACAGAAGGCAGCCCAGGGCCAGGCACAAGCAGGCTAAGGGGCTGGGAAGTACTAGCTCCTCGTCTCGGAGGAATGGGCAGCATCAAGGCAACGGGGCTGGCGAGCCAGGGCATTTGAGCCTCTTGCGATCTTAGGGAAGCCCTGCCTGCGCCGCAGGTAGAAGACTCAACCGGATGAAATCTTGTGTATTAATCGAAAGGGCCAACCATCAGCAGTTTCACGGGGCACGGCCTTGGCTGTCAACCACACAGCCTGCACACATTCCTTCCCAGAGGGCTCATCTGTGGGGTCTAAGCAGCCTCGGCTGGTCTGGGGCCACAGAAGCATAGAGATGTGGATCATCAGGCCACGGAAAACCGTCAGAGTGGTCAAAGGAACTGGGAAAAGCCAGGGCTCTGTGGCACTTGTCTCATCATTCCTGCCACAGCGACTGGCCTCTGTGTTCCTACCCACACTTCCCCAACATCAACCCAGTGATCTGGGAGGTTTGCAACACTGCCAAGAATTCACTTCCAACTTAAGTTACCATTGAACACAATGGCACACAGTTTTAAGAGAAGAAAAAAAAGTAATCATTGTTACAACAAAAATGTATCCCAAGAAGGATCTTTAACTACAGGGTTTAACTCAAACTTTAGTCCTTACTGTTACTGGACAGAGATTTAGGCAGCGAAAAATGAAGGTGAATACTTTTATTTAAAACAACAACGAACCAGTCTGTTTGCTGGTAAATTGCATGGGAGTGGTTTGCTGAGCTCCTCACAACTACCCAGCTGGACAGGTCCTAATCCCTCAGTTTACCCTGGACACCAGTGGAGATCACAGAGGCTCCCAAAATCACAGGCCGGGGCTGAGGGCCCAGCTCTTCTGGGCCCGAGCTCTCAGCACTCCGCCAAGCTGGTCGCTGGCTCGGGACAGTGGCCTGGACTCCAGAGAGAACTGGTTTAGGGGCACGGACGTAGGATGTGATCGCACAGAAACCAACTTTTCAACAAAGCCGACTGCTGGAGAACACCTGTGATGTCGCCCGAACCCACCGCACACCGGCTGCCCGCGGGTTCTCAGAAGTCTTCGCGGGGATGAAAGTGCTGTAGTCTGACAGCGGGACAGCGGCGGCTGCGTGGGCGGTGTGATTTTTTTTTTGTTTTATTTTGAACTCGGGGGATTCAAGTTCTTTCTACTCTAGCCTTTGAACACACTAAGTGAAGGTTCAAAAAAAAAAAAAAAATCAACTCCACTGTGGCCACAGTCAAGCCCGGCGCTCCTTTCCATCACCACCAGGGCTGGAGCGCCCCCACCCCCGGGGGCCGCGGTCTGCTGACATTTGGAGGTGTTCTCGGTCTCTCTCACTTCACGAATCGAGAAGCGCTCGGCTCCCAGATACAATGACGGCTCCAGGAACAAAGGTGTCCGCGGTGCTCCGAGGCTCACCAGGCAAAAGGCAGGAGGCAGGCCGCTCGAGCCGCCCAGCCGCCCGGCCGCCCTCTCCTTGCGCCTCGCCCCGGGCGCCTCTCGCTCCTCCCCAGCTCCCCTCCCAGCCCTCCCCCGCCGCGCTCCTCTCCCCTCCCTCCGCAGGGCGAACCCCGAGCGCGCCCGCGCTCCCCGGCCCAGGTCCCTCCGCGCCCCCAGCGCGGCGCCTCACCGGGACCCGCCCCCGCCGGGTGGGCGGCGCAGCGGGGCCTCGGCGCTGGCAGGACCCCCTCGCCAGAACAAAGGAATGTGGGGAGGGGGCGAGGAGGCGCACAGGCCGCCGTGCGGCTCCAGCCCAAGCGCCGCCCAGGGCGCTCCCGGGTCCCGACCCTGGGCCCCCACGCGCCGCCCCCACCTCCCGGCCCCCTGCCTCCTTCCCCCCAGGGCCCGCAGACGGGAGGGGCGCGCCCCTGGAGGTCGCGATCGGAAGGTGGCGCTACGTGTTCCCCGGCATGCCCGGGGCTCCCTGCCCAAGCTCCAAAGTAGGTCGGGGTCTGACACCGGGGGCCCTGGAGCAATATTAGCTTGTTGGAAAGCAGCTGCAATTATTTGGGGTAATACAATTTGTTCTAGGGATGAATGTCTGTAACACGCCCCCCCCCCAAAAAAAAACCCGAACCCTGTTCTGTAGTTATTTAAATGTTAAGTCAGGGGGGTTAAGTCTAACATATACACACCATCGTATACAGACCTTCACACCCAATCACACTACCTAAGAGTGCCCGAGGAAATTTAAAATCTCGGTATATTATATGTCCATATATACTCACAGGAATAAAACTAGGGCATCTACACAAAAATGCAATCCACTAACCTATATCTGTTTCCCACAAATCATATCTAGCCTGGAGGAAAAAAATACCCACGATGTGAAATAAATACTTGTGACCTCATTCCCTGTTGTTATTTACAAAAGCCAAGACCAGAAGATGACACTTGGCCATCCCCTGCTGTTCCCAGGGAACAAGCACTTTCCTAAAGTGTCCTTTATAAAGACAAATGGGAGTCAGCATCCAGCAAATCACCCGGCTCTGCGAAATGCCTTCCTAAAAATACAATCTTATCAAAGGTCTCCGAAGGCGTGGAGTTAAAACTACAGCAAATGGCCTTGAACTTGTATCTGCACACAGCCCTGGAGAAAACACCAGAAATAGCGCTGCGAGGCCACAATTGTTAAAATGCAATAGGGCTAAATTTAGAAGAACGCACATTTCATTTAGGGCAAAAGACACACATTCGGCATCGTGAGCTAACTCAGTGCTTTACCCGGTTGTCTACTTTCCTGTTTAAAATATCCTTAAAAAAAAAAAAAAGAAAGAAAGAAAGAAAAAGAAAACTGTTACAGTGACATTTTAAAGGCTGAGATTGTCCTACTTTCTTTGTAGCAAGAATATAAAATCACGTAATTAGCTCCCGTTTCCTATGCTGACTGCCAGCAAATCGGCGGTTACATAATGCAACATTTCCAGGAAACTATTATGTGATCTGTCTTGTGTCTGAAAAAGCAATGACAATAAGGTGAGAAAAAGGGCTGATGGAACGGAATGCGTGAAAATCAAGAAGGTAGGGAGGTAAACGCCACAATGGTTCGTCCCAGATTTAAAAATAATAGCTCAGGACACCTAAGGGGCGAACCCCGGGAGTATCCAAGATCGGAACACAAGCCGGGGAATTCTTCATGTCGCACAGGAGTGTTGAGAAACACGTCTTTTTCCTGGGGTCGTAGTAGAGGTGTAAATGACGACCTAATTTCCAGCGCTGCGCTAACGTTTCCAAATCACTGCACACGTCCGCGCACATTCCCACATCTGCCCGGAACCCCGGCCAGGGTCTCGCGGTGGACAGATTATGCAATCCGCGCAAGGACACATCCCACAGCCTTCCCGGGCGCTGGTAGCGCGCGCTGACGACAAACAGGGTGGGAGACGTCGGTGCAGACACAGCCCCTGACACAAACAGACGCGGGCACGCATTCTCGGAATGCCGTCACGGTTCACGCTGCCGACGCGCCTTCTCCACAAGAAGACCGGGACGAGTCCCATCCACTCGGCCCCCGCCGCCCCCGCCGCCAGCCCCGCAGGAGGGACGAGAAAGGAGGCAGCGCTGCCCTTCCCGCTCGAGGTGGCTCAGCCTCCCCGGCGCTCTCCTCCACCAAAACATCAATTTTCCTGAAATCGGGAGACATTATGCAACCGCGGCGGGGGGAGCGCGAGCCAGCCCGACTGCGTGCCGGCGCGAGGGCGCTGCAGCCGAAGCAGCCACCTTAAGGTGGCGAGGCCCCCCCCCGCCAAGGCAGCAAAAG
>NW_019154117.1:480855-625235 GCF_002288905.1 Enhydra lutris kenyoni | reverse complement strand
GCGGGGCGAGCCGGGGAGGGGACCGAGACACCCCACCCCCCTGCACCCTTGCCGTCCAGCTCTCCCACCGCCGCCTTCGCCCTCCGGCGCCGCGGTGCCTCCGGGAGCCCCGCGGTCCGCGCTCGCTCGCAGGCGCTTTTTGTCTCCCGAGCACGCAGCGGCGGGGCTACCTGTTGCCGACCGACTGCCCGGCCGAGGGCCGCGGGCTGCGGCGACCCGGGCGTGGCACGGACCTCCGCCGGCCCCTCCCCGCACCCTCGCCGAGGACCCGTCCTCCTCCTCCGGGTGGGCGAGCGGGGAGGGGGCGCTGGCGAGCCGCCGGCGCTCGGGGCGGGGGCCGTGGGGAGGAGGCCGGGCTGCCGGCTGGAGCCCCGCGGTGCTGCGTAGGCGGCGATTACAATGCCCCGCGCGTCTCCCCGGGGAGCGCGACGGCCCGGAGCGGGGAGAGAGCGAGCGCGCAAACACCGCCCCCCTGCACAATTAGGGCGAAGATGACGGATGCAAAGTTGTTGCGTAATAGGACTGGGAAAGGAGGCTCGCCGAGGTCCGTCTGCGCCCGGCCGCGCCGAGAGGTGGCCGCCGCGGGTGCGCCCGGCCTGTCGCCCGCTGGCGCGCGGGGTGTCCCCGGCGATCTCGGAGCTGGCGGCTCCTTAGTGTCATTTCTGCCCCAACTGGATGCGGTTGTCTTCTCCCTCTGAATTCCCGGGCTACGTAAGAGACGTAAAGGAACGGGAGAAATGGCACCTCGCGGCGCGTTCTCCGGGCACCGCGCGCGGGAGGCCGTGACGGCACGTGCACACCCGGCGCGTTTGCGGAAGGAACGAGCGAGCCCGCGGGTCGGCCTCCGTGAAGGGAGCCATGTTCCTCACCGGGACGCACACGCTTGCCCGGACGCGGCTGTGGCAGGTGGGGAAGGACCCCTGCTCCGCCTGGACTGCAGGAGCCGGACAGAATGCCTTCGGTGACGTTCCATTCTTTTCCCCGTGACACATTTTTTTAAAGAAGAAAAATTTGAACCAAACCCCGAAGTAAAGAGGAGACGGAACCCCCAGCCACCACGGCCGTGCCCGTCATCAATAGAAAATCTTCCCGTGTCTCTGTCTTCCCCGTTCTCCTACTGCACAGTAGTAATAAGCACCCAAGGAGAGATGCTTAAAAATGTTTATCACTTATCACCTGATTTTTGGAAAGCTTCACACTTAGAAGTGTTCTTCAAGGACAATGCTGTGTTTCACAACACACACTTCTTCACAATCCTACTGGTAAAGTGTAGGTTTACCAACAAGACCCTGACAATTTAGGCACGCAATATGGGTTTCAATATCTTCCCCATATCCACTGTCCGGGCCCTCACCAGTTCAAGAGGCATGTCCCTGGCTCTGAGTCTGCCCCTTCTATTAGATATTTATTCCACAGAGCTGACTCTGTTGATGAAAATAAGTCTTGGTTTTGGTTTATAATTTCCACTTCTCTCATTTTTTTTTTACTATTAGGTTTCCTTTTTCCAAACCCTCACAATGCCCATCATAGTTTGAAAACTTCCCTTAGATGAAATTAAAGTGATATTTGTAAGTCAGTTACCTTTTCAGGGTTAGAAATGCAGCTAATTCCTAGAACCCCAGAGCAACAGAACTCTCTTACCCCCCACCTACAACATGTTCTCCACATTGTTCTGCTTTTTGGATAATTTTATAGAATTCCAAAGCTGCTGTAAAATGAATAGTGAATAATGGTTTTATAGAAGGGAAAACCGAAGAAAAGTAGGTAACATGCTTGCAGTCACCCCAGATGATGATGGTGGTGGAGGGGGGGTGGGGTAGGGGGCGTCTCTGAACTTGGAAACTGGTTCTGTATGCTGGATTTTGAAACTTGATGTTCCCTTCATTACTGGGGGGAGGGGTTCTAGACTGTGCCTGTGTCATATCTATGCATCAATTTTTGGTGCCATCCTACTTGGAAATCAGAGGCAGTGCAGGAGAGGTCTGTGATACCAACTTAGAAAGTAACTCTAGAGCTCCTCCTGGTGATTGGGAAACCACGGAGCATTACAATGAAGGATCTGTCCCCACTCCCCCAGATGTGGTGTGCCTGATGGCGTATCCTACAATGTTCCACAACAGGCAAGTTCTTGCAGATAAACACAAGTCACGGAGCCTACATTGGAAACAAATGACTCAGGGCGGGGACGCTTCTAGGAAGACGTCCGCAGGGGCCTGACAGTGGAGCAGGGCTGTGACCAGGTCCCTGAGAGGAGGAGGAAAAGGGTTCTTGTTGAAGAATGAAGTCACAGCTTCCTCACTCTCAGCCCCTGTCAGTCCAGGGGCTGGAGGATGCCAGGGAGGAGGAGGGAGGAAGGGACTCTGATCGGGACTAGGGACAGGAGACGGTCGATCCCATTCAGCTACGTCTGATGACACACCCAGCGTACTCTCTGGTTAACCAGATATAAGGAGAGCAGAACGATGGACTCCAAGGGTGGCCTCTCCTTCCCGAGCTGGGCAGTGGTCTTAGAACTGCGGAACATGTCAAGCTAGAAGATTCCCGAGAGGCCATCTGTTTCAGAGGTCTTTCCTCGGGGCCTCGACTGGCAGAGGAAGATGCAATCTTGGATACGTAGCGAGAACTCAGGTTAGCTGTGTTGGACCGTGGCCATGGGAGAGCAGCACACCCTGCTTCATCCCTCGTGGGTCCTTGCAGCACGGGACAGAGTTCCGGGGGCCTCAGGCTCCAGCTTCTCAAAAAAGAGTAGACATCAACAAAATTTTTATTTGGTAAGCTATCCTGATATTTTAGCGTTGGCAAGCAATTGGTTAAAAAAGAAAAGACCCCATGGCTTGGCGAGCTGGACGCTGGGCCGGCTGTGCCACCTTATGGAGAATTCTACAGGGATGCCCAGGGCAGGAGCCATCGCGGGGAGGAAGGCAGGCTCCTAGCCGGTGGTCCCGCGTGGACAGCTCCACCTCACCTGTTCCAGACTGTGGCTTCTGGATTCTTTCTAGGAAACCGTCCACAGTTAGAAACCCTTTGGCCACCGCTGGGGCCCCAGAGCCAGGCTCAGGGCGGCGAGCCCAGGACCCCGGTGTTCCCACCTCACTGGGCCAACGGAGGGTCTGACGCCCATCCTGTAAACTTCACAAACTCCAGGTGAAACAATTTCTAGGAATGCAGAAGCTATAGATTTGTTTTGTTTATCAGGTTAGGCCTCAGCCTGAGCTAGTGATTGCCATAGCTGGTCCCCCACGGGAGGCTGCCCACACCCCTCAGTATGCGGTGCATGCTGGCATTTTGCTTTGACCTCATGAGTCATCGACTGTTTAGGCAGAAACTTCCTGGAATGGGCATTTCTTTCTTTCATGCTTGCTCTTTGTTTTATTTGTGTACTTGATGCCATTTCCAGTCATTGGGCTTGATCCTGTCCTTCTCTGAGCCTTCTCTTTCCTCCTTCTGCCGGTGTTAGCCTTTACTCTTCTTTCGTGTTTTCTTCTCCTGATTTATTCGATGTAGGCTTTTTTTTTTTTTTTTTAGCTTGCACGGAGGAGTCGGGGAAATGTGGGGGAGTGGCCGGGAGGAGAGCAGAGTGGGGGAAGGAGAGAGAGGGAATCTTAAGCAGGATGCACACGGAGCACAGAGCCCATTGTGGGGCTCGATCCCACGACCCTGAGATCATGACCTGAGCTGATCAAGAGTCAGACGTTTAACCCACGGAGCCAGGCGCCCCTTACTCGATCATTTTTCTTTTGGCCTTCCGCAGGCGTCAGACCCTCACTGGTCCCTGGATCTCCTCCTTTACCCAACTTCCAGCTCCTCTGCTTGCCCTTGCCTCTCCCGGCCACAAGCCAGACATCGTGAGGGTTTAGAACTCCCACCCTGCCTTCCCCGTTCTCTGCCACATGGTCCCATCCGCAGGAGCTCCGCGGGCGTGCTCGGCCTTATTACTCAAAAACTAGTTGTTGTGGGAAACTGGTAATAGAAGATGATCAAATAACGTCCCCTAGAAGCACAGGCTTTAGAGGACGAGAAGCTGAAACGTTTCGTATTAAATGGCTCTTGCTCAAGCTAAGAAAGAAATTAGATCTCTACACCGACGACATGATTTCCCCAGACAAAAGCAGCTGATGGCCTGAATACATTTCAAAGCATCTCCAAAGACCCAGGAAAAGACCAGAAAGAGACGGTTTTGCAAAAGAGGAGAGGATGTTGCAAGTCCAGCATTACAGAAACCGAACCGGGTCTTCAAACTCGGCCGTGCGGACGGCACACGTTTCGGTCCCCGTCTGTGCTCCTTCCAATTAAATGGCCGGTGTGAGTAAAGGTGTCAAAATAAAGGAAACTCACGGGAAAGCAGGTAACAAACAGGGGAAGACACCAGAAATGGTCAAGACGTGGGAAGCGGCTGATTGCGCTCATTGCAAAATCCCCCAGCGATGGGGCAAGGCCTGTGGCTGCAGTTCGCCAGCGACAGGGACGTGGCAGGGTCACGAGTGTGAAATATAAAATTGTGAAACATGTCCTAACACAAACATCTCACTAAAAATAAGAGGTGACCCATCCGCCCAGCAATGCAGATCCAGCCACCGAGGCAAACCTTATCTAAACATTTCTGTGAAGTCATGCCCGGGACGTGCGCTGGGAAGAGCCAGGGCTGCAACCCGGGAGGCCGGGGTGCTCACGCATTTTTGACCCCAGACACACGAAGGGAATCATTTCACCTGTCTGATCCCCGTTTCTTCCTCAGACGGCCGATGGGGTTGACCCACTCCGCAGCGTCCCTTCTGGCCTTGCAGTGCGGGGTTCTCCGGGACACGCCCGGGCGGAAGGCAGCACATTCAGCACCTGCAAAGAAGCAGACCCTGGTTCACGCTGGCTCTGCCCCTGACCTTCACTTTGCCTAATTGCAACACACATCGTAGGAAGTTACACGGTGAAACTACACGGACAGGCTTGGACAGAAAGCCTCTTCTTAGGTGCGGTTTGTTTCAGCAAGAGATTCAGAGGAATGCTATCAGTTTGGTAAAGGCCCCAAAAGCCCGGAAACTGGGTGCTTGACCACATTTCTGGTCTTCCGAGAAGCTTCCAGCTTCATAGACTCTGAGCAACGGAGCAGAAGTGCTCAAGACGTTTGTGCAGCTCCGAAGTGTGACAACCTTCCCGAGTACAGCGAAGCATCTGCAGAGGGTTGTCATGTGGGCATGCTGTCCGAATGACGGCCGCACAGGTCCTCAGGTGGCCGTCACCCAGCAAACGGGCAGAGAGCCCGGCGGGGAGGAGCAGACCGTGGTGGGTCCGCACCCCGGCCTCGCGGCCCACGAGCTGTGTGGACAGAGCAAGTTACGCCCCCTACCTTCTCTCTTGGTCTCTGCTTCCGGCAACTGTGGATAATCACAATGCCAATGGCAACAAGTTGTGCCAAGGTGAAAATGAGCGAGGACCTACCACCTGCTTCAGGAAGTACCCGACCTGGGATGGGGACTCGCGTTAGGTGTTGTTATTAACCCAACCCAGAATTGACCTGCATCAGGGAAACCATATTCACCAGCAAAGCGGGTGTACATGTGCGTTGCTGTGTATGTGCACAAGTGTGTGTCTCCGTTAAGTGGTGCGCACGGTGAATGACACCACAGAGTCGGTGCCTCACTCAGTGGGACTGACCAGTGAGGGCTCACATCTGCGCGAGAGCCCCCCAGACATGCCCTGCACCATGAGTTCATTCCTTCCCTCCCTCCCCTGATGCGCGTTCACTGACCAGGGCCCAGGGACTAAGCTGTGCCCGTGCGATCATGACGTGGCACTGTGACACGGGATGCAAGAGCATGGGCCACCAGACACAATCTCCACTGTAGGGAGATGGGAATTCTTCCCGAAAGAGGTGGAACTCGCCAGAATTTTTAAGATGGGTGGGCATTCCACAGTGAGACTGCTGGTGGAGGGAACCTGATGGAAGGATGTGAAGGTGGGAGATCAGGGACCCCGGGTGGCCCAACGAGCTCCCAAGTCCGGGGTATGCAGGGTTCTGCGGCCGGGGAAAAGGTGGGAAGGCCGGCCAGGCCACACCAGCGAGACCTGACCGTGATCCAGGCAGGCAGGAGCACAGCTGGTGTGGCAGATGTGGTCTCCAAGAGCGACACCCTGTTTCAAACATGTTTCTATGCAAAATGTCACACACAAAGCGTCAGCGTGGGAACCGGTTGAAGACCTGGACACTGCCGCTTAATGGTCCTGCGCTCCACCCTGTTCTACAGGCGTCTTGCTCAGAGCCGTGTGCCAGAAGGAACAAGCTAGGAGCGGTGGGCAGGACGAGCCCGGTGGGGGGCGGGAAACTGGTCACCCATACAGGCATGAGGAGCTGAGGTAGCAATGCCTGGGAAAGTGGGGACGTGCGGGATGACATGGTGGCCCCAGAGGACCCAGGCCTCCCCGTGTCATCGGCGGCAGACAGGAAGGTGGCAGGAACAAACAGTGGGCCCGGTGAACACGGTCCCCTCCAAAGACAAGGTGGCAGCACATGTCACACGTTCTGGGATTTTGAGCTCCGTGGCTCTGCCCCACTCCCAAGCCCCCCTGGTGTCCTGATGTTCCTGCTTTGCTCTCAGAGAGGACGCTGTGTGACTCCTGAATGGTGGGCACCGGGGCCCCACACTCCCAGGGAGGGGACACTGAGATCTGCGCCTCCCCAGAGCTTCCTGAGCTCCCCAAGAGACACGAGGAGGAAATCTTGATGTGCGAAGTTGGTTTACTTGCCCAGGGCTGAAAATTCCTGACCGAGGCCTAAACGCCTAGGGCCGGAACGGAGCCAGATGCACCGAGGTTTCAGCCGGGGCTCTCCGTGGGCCTCATGTGCGTGTCCGTTCCAGTCGGGGCTGTGGTCACAGGGTCCACCGGGGCTCTTGGACAGGACTGTGCACGCCCACGGCGTTGTACTCTCGCGCCATCCCGCCGAGAGGTGAGGGATGTCGGGACCAGGGCTCAGACCCCAGCTACCCACACTGGAAGTGAATGGGGAGCTCCGTGCCTCGGGGCTGCTGTGCTCCTGTGCGGTGTCCGCCACGTGGGGACAGCCCGACTGGCCTGCGAGGCAGGAACAGGGGTTGATGGGCGGAACTCCTGCCTTCGGCCCCTGGGCATTGACCCCTTGGCTCACGGCCGTCTGTCAGGTGATTCCCGACACAGGGCTCGTGCGGCCCCCGCCCCCCTGACCCTGCCACACAGGGCCTCCTTCCTAACATGATGAAAGTGACTGCTGCCCCGAGTCCCGGGGTGCGCTCCTCCTGGACTGCCTGGGCCTCAGCCGTCCCGCCCCACCCCCACCCACTGCTTGCCAGGGGTGGAGGAAGGCCCTGTCCCGGGCACCTTCCCCCCTCCCACCCCACCCGCCATCGCAAGCGCTTTCTTGTGTGGGTGGCCTCATCTCCGCTTCCTCCCTTCACGTCAGACCCAGCAGACTGGACGGACACCCCAGTGCCTCCATCACTGAGAAACTCAGACTGGTGCTGAAGTGGGGAGGCCTGTCCTTCCCTGAAGTTGCCCGTGGGGTGGGTACGCAGACCTCCGAGGGCAGGGGAGACGGCGCAGCGCAAGGAGGCCTCAGCAGGTTGAAGCGGGAGCTGGGCAAGCTCTCTGCTTAGCGGCCTGGTGCTCCCTGTCACTGAGCAGGGCCTGTTTGCTTGGGGACCTGGAGTCAGCCTGGTAATACACACCTCCTAGCCGGTCGCCCCTCTCTGCCTCCCTTCCCTTCCCTCATCGTGCAGTTCTGGAATCGTCCCTCCCAAGAAAGCCTCAGCGCACCTGCTCTGACTCCGGCTCCAGTTTCTAGAAATCCCAGACAGTCAGCTTTTTTCTTTCTTCTAGAATCTGTAAAAGATGTAAAATGCAGGGGTGCCTGGGGGTTTCAGTAGATGAAGCGTCTGCCTTCGGCTCAGGTCATGATCTCAAGGTCCTGGAACAGAGTCCCACATCAGGCTCCCTGCTCCGTGGGGAGCCTGCCTCACCCTCTCCCTCTGCCTCTGTGCTCTCTCTCTCCTTCTCTCTCTCACAAATAAATAAAATAAAATCTTGGGAGAAAAGGGAGTTAACTTGTTACTGAGAAGTATCCATTTTTATCATTAACTATCTGGAGTGTTCTTTTCCAGGACAAATGTGATCATTTACTTAACAGCAACTCGGGAAAGCCTTCATATTTAAATAGGAAAACCAAGAGAACACCCAATATTTTTTACGTCAAAACTGAGAAATGAGGAAGGGAAAGAAAAAGAATTATCATTATTACAGGGAAGATGTGACCCAATATATTCGTTTGCCTAAAGTAGGCAGGAAAACAAGGATTCAGCAGCATAGCGGGACAAAATGTCAGTATTTAAAAACGGTGGCTTTCCTGCCTACGGGAGCCCGGCGTCCTGGAGCGGCTCAGCTGCAAGCTTGCGTTCAGCGCAGCAGCTGTGTGACCACGGCTCGTGGCCCAAACCCCTGGTCCTCGTGCTTGCTCAAGCAGGAACCGGAGATGCGGATCCCGCTGCTCTTGACGTTCTGGGCAGTCACTGTAGTTTGGCTCCCTCGACACCTAATCCCAGGCTTCTCCTTCCAGCCGCCTGGTCTTTGGGGGTTTTGCAAGTGTCATACACTTCCAGAGACTTCCTTGGAGCTGGGGTGGCCGTTTGACGCAGTTCTGGCCGGAGAGGTAGACAAAGTCCAGGTGTCTCCTGTTTCCCTTGGAAATCAAGGTCACGCTGGAGATGTGGCCCGTGTGACAAGAAGGGAAGGGCCCGTGTTGACAGCCTCTGACCGCGTCTCAGAGCTTCTCAAATGTGTGAGAAACAACTCTGGATTTGTTCAAGCTATTGTCGGGTGAGTGGTGGGTGACCCACACATTTTCATTTGTGTCTGAATAATATGTAACATAAGAAATATTTCTTGTGCCTAAAGAACGCTTCGTAAACGTCAGCAGGCTCTTGCTGTTCTATGCTAACAGACTATATTTTAAATGTATTTAAAATGCAATTGGGAAAAGTGTGCGACTCATAATAAAAAACGGGTAAACCACACTACACCTGGCGAAACAGTGCGGGCTGATCTGGTAAAGAAAACCGCTCAACGCTGAACACTGGCATAAAAAGAGACACATAAGTGGAAAGATTGAACACATTTCCGGTTTAAAAGAGTCAATATCGGGGCACCTGGGTGGCTCCGTCGCTTAAGCGTCTGACCCTTGGTTTCGGCTCAGGTCACGATCCTGTGGCTGTGGGATGGAGCCCGCATCGGGCTCTGTGCTCAGTGCAGAGCCTGCTTCAGCTTCTCTCTCCCTCCCTCTCGCCCTCTCACTCACTCTCTCTCAAGTAAATAAATAAATATCTTTAAAAGAAAAAAAAAGAGTCAATATTATAACGAACACAGTTACCCCCAAATTAACCAATAAGGATAACCCCACGCGGTCAAAATTCCAATGAGCGATTTGAAGAACTTGGAAAGTCGATTCTCATTTTCAACTGGAAGAATAAATATTGCAAAATAACTGAACTGGCTTTGAAAAAAAAAGTAAACATGGTGAATTTATTAATTAAAACAATGTGGCATCACTGAAAGAAACTGATCAATGGAATGGAACTGAAATTCTAAAAATAGATTCTCCTATAAACATATATGATAAATGTGGTCATTTAAGCCAAAGAGTGGATCAGTCGGGGATGAGTGCAGGAAGCAGAAGTTCTCCAGGTCCCGCAGACGTTCACAGCACCCACGGGAGTCCTGTGGGGACGCCTTCTAGGTGGGGCCTCCCGGCATGACTCCGCACAAACAGAGCTGGATCAAGGGGGAGCCTTCGTGGTAACTCAGACGCCGCCGCCGCCGAAGCAGGCCGCAAGCCCGCCGCCGTCCAAGGAAACAAGAAGCGGCACATCCAGGAATCCAGACCACGGCGTCCCAAGCTGTGCTCCGGGACCCGGAGTCTCAGTAAGACGCTGTCCCTGTCCCCTGCTTCTGACTCCCAGGAAGCTGCAGGATGGACACTGCAGTGTCAGGTAAGGAAGCTCCCTGGGCTCCTTGCTGCGGCCGCACTGAGGGGCGCGGGAGACAGCGCACAACGGCCCTCTGGACGCTCTGGCGAGTGTGTCTAAGTGATGGGAGATGATTTGCTCCCAGAACCTCAGCTTCGGGGGAGTCTAGAAAACCTTTCCTCTCGCTTTCCTGTTTGGCAGACGGAAGCCGGCTTAGACGGAAGCTGAGAGAACCGACCCGAAGCACCACTCATGACAGAAAAGAGCATGATTTCGGGATCGTTGGTCCGACCCCACCTCCTTCCAAATGTAAAAATACTCCCATGTGACTAAAGATTTCAGTGATGAAATTATGCTCAAAACTACTCAAAAACATATGGGAGAACTATAATCTTGGGGTAGGGATCACAGGAAACCCAGAGGCTGTAAAAGAAGAGATCAGCATCTTTAATTGAGTAAAAATTAAGCGTCTTTGGTGTGATCATGGATATGAGATAAACCAAGCTGAAAGACAAAAAGCTAAGGGTGCGCGGGTGGCACCATCCGTTAGGCATCTGACTCTCGGTTTCGGTTCAGGTCGGATCCCACTACTGGCCCCTCACTTAGCCTGAGTCTGCTAGAATTCTCTCTCCCTCTCCCTCTGCCCCTTTGCTCGTGCTCTCTATCTTAAAATAATCAGATCTTTAAAACAAACAAACAATCAAACAAAAAACTAAAGACAGAAAGTTAGGGGAATATCTACAATTTATGTTCTAGATAAAGAGTTAACATTTTTAATATGTAAGAGTTCTTACAGATCCACAGAAAAAGATCAAAGCCAATCATAAAATAGGCAAAGGACAGAAATAACTAATTTTTGGAAAAACTCAAATGCAGATGACTTTGAAGCATATGGAAACGCGAGTAACTTCGTTAATAATGGATACACGAGATTACAATGAGAAGTCTTTACTTATCCAACTGGCAAGCGCAATGGGTGATAATATCCATGGCTGGCAGGAGCGGTATGGAAATCCAGTGCAAATGGATGCAAACTTCAAAAGTGAATCTGGCCGTATGCGTCTGATGCCAAAGTGTCCCCACCCTTTAACCTGCATTACACTTCCTAGAATCTGTCCCACGGACATCATCGCGTAAGTGAGCTAGGACGTGTGCTGCCAGGATTTTGACTGTAGAGTTATTGGAAGGAGGGAAAACTGGAAACGACTGTTAGTGCCCATCAAGGGGCCATTAGTTAAAGAAATGATGATACACCCACGCAGTGGGATACTAAACAGCGATTAAAAAGAAGTAGCTCTGTGGGCGCCTGGGTGGCTCAGTGGGTTAAAGTCTCTTCCTTCGGCTCAGGTCATGATCCCAAGGTCCTGGGATCGAGCCCCGCATCGGGCTCTCTGCTCAGCAGGGAGCCTGCTTCCTCCTCTCTCTCTGCCTGCCTCTCTGCCTACTTGTGATCTCTGTGTGTCAAATAAATAAAATCTTAAAAAAAAAAAAAGAAGTAGCTCTAGTTGTATTGATTTCGAAAGACGGCAATAATATGGTAAGTCGAGAGTAGGTGTCTGTGGGTAACATGATTCCACGTGTTCCTTTTTTTAAAAAAGGATTTTATTTATTTATTTGAGAGAGAGAGGGAGAAAGACAAAGAAAGAGACAGAGAGACCACAAGCAGGGGGAGGGGCAAAGGGAGAGAGAGATGCAGACTCCCCGGTAAGCAGAGAGCCCGACACGGGGCTCCATCCCAGGACCCTGAGATCATGACCTGAGCCGAAGGTAGAGGCTTCGCCAACTGAGCCTCCCAGGCAGTTCCACTTGTTCCTAAAGACAAAAATGTGTATCATGTCCGCAACCACTCGGAAGGGGTGCACACACAGTTGACTGCGGTGTACCCCCGGGCCGCACGAGGAGCACTCAGTGTGGGCAGAACTCCACTTCTTACTGTGCGAACTTCTTCAAGCTTCCACACCTCGAAAAGACTCATATCTAAAAGCATGAAGGAGTGCTGTGAGGTGTGTAAACCTGGCGATTCACAGACATGTACCCCTGGGGCTAGTAATACATTATATGTTAATAAAAAAAAAATAAAAACGAAAAAAAATAAAATAAATTAAATAAATAAATAAAAGCATGAAGATCTGTAAAGCACTAAACCCCCGTTCAGCCATTTGCCGTAAGAAGCACGGCACCGAGGTGGCTAACCACCCCCACTTTAAAGTCCAAAGTTGCTTAGAGCTCACGCCGTGCAGGTGGAAATTAGGGCTCACGCCTCCTGGGTCGGAGTCTAGGTGGGAGGGATTGCATCATTTCCGGAGGCCATTCTGTCCGAGTTCTAAAACCAGAAGCAGAGAGTGTTCTGGCATTTTAAAGTTGCATTACACCTTCCTCCAGAGAAGCTTCTGCTTCTGGCTGGCGCGATTCACTTTCCTGCCAAGGCCGCTGGGTCTGCGAGACCAGCGCCCTCCAGCAGCCTCGAGGTGGCCTGCGCGGAGCTCCTCTCCTGCTTCGCGCCCGCACTCGCTGCGTCCAGTACGTGCCGTCTGCCCCTTGCCTGCCCAGTCTGCGTTGTTTTGTTTGTTTTGTTTTTTGCCCGAGCTCAGTCCCCTTATCTCGGCTTGCCGCTTGCCTGTGCGAGCTGTCGTAACTGGCCTGTTGCCGTAATTTCCTGAACACGATCATAGATGCTACATTGCTTAAAACTTTCCTTTGAAATGTTGCACTGGAGCCTTTGTTTTCAACCCCGCCTCGCTTGTAAATCTATCCTTTGGTTCTTTCTTTTAAAGGAGTCAGTGTCCCTGAATCATTTGCAAGAAAGCAATATGCTTTGGATAACAAAAAAAAATAATAATTTATTTTAAATTTGTCAGAAGAGCCCAGAGAATGTGACTGAGAGCGTGAGCCGGGCCTCCGTGCCCCTTACCTGCTGTGGCTTTGGGCCAGTGGCGTCCCCTCTCAGTCGGCTGCTTCCTGTGTAAGGTCTACACCCATGCTTATTACCTCGAACAAAGCACGACTGTGCTAAGTTTTGCTCAATTACCTGGTCACTAAGGCATCTGAGCTTCACTCCTTCAACAAACCTTACCTGATGAGCAGGTTACAGGGAGCCTCCCGGCTGCTGGGGGTGGGTGGACGGTAGAGGAGCCCAGGTAGAGCAGGGAGGCCTCCAGCCCCGTCCCACATCGAGCCACGTCTTCCCACCTTCACGGTCACCACCTCGGTCCCAGCCATCTTCCCCTCCACGGGACCCTGTCTCAGCCTGCCGGTTCCGCACATGGACCAGGACACCCCCAGGCTGCCCCCTGCTCCGCGGAGCTTCTCAGCCCCACATCACGCTCAGGGAGAAGCCACCCTCTAACTGTGATCCGTGAGCGTCTGCAAAGCCTGCTCCCTTCCATCTCTCCAACTCGTATCATGCCTCTCTTCTTGCTCCCAAGGCGCCAGACACACGAATCCTCCTTCAGTTTGTTGACTGTGTTACACTCTTTCCTGCCTCAGGGCCTTTGCCTATGCTGTTTCCTCTGCCTGGAACATTCTACCTAATGTTTTGGATGGCGTCCTCTTTCGCTGGCTCCAGCTTAAGTATCATCCCCAGTAAGAGACAGGTGTGTGTCTGCCTGGCACCTATTCCCAAATCTCTTTCTTGGGGGACGGGTAGTGCCCCAGATTTCCTCTGTGGAAGTGTCCCTCCCACCCCGCATGGGGTTGATGCAGGGAAGCCACACCAGGCCCAGCAAGTAGGAGCTATGGAAGTCTTTCTTTTCATTTCCCCACAGACGGATCTTTCAGGTGTCCTCGTGATGGCATGGGAATAGTGACACGGTGACCACGTGGACAGAGCACTGTGGAATAGAGTCGACCTTGTACCCAGACTCTCAGTGGCTCCCCACTTCATCCCCACCTCCCCGTTACTGATCCCGAGTCTGCTGACAAGTCCACGGGGAATCTGAGCCCCTTGGCACTGATCTGTCACTGTGGGCAAACTGTGGGGCAGCCACCCCCACTCTGGAAGACCCGCTCCTTGCCCTGCCCGGTCTGCGGGTGCCGCTCATCCTCCAGCGGCTCCTCGCCCTTCCCGCATCCCGCTGAGCTGACGCCCCTACAAGCCCAGTCCCCTCTTGCTGCTTCCCCGGAGTTCAAGTGAGGAGAATAGACTCCTTAAGAGGAGCGATGTCTGTCACCAAACTTCAAAAGGGCCCTAGCAAGCGCAGCCCTCACTGCTCAGGAGAGGACCGCAGCCTTTTCCTGCTTCCCTCGGACCTCCTGCCTCGTCAGTGCCCTGCCCAGGCCCAGGAAATGACCTCACGTGCCCTCGTCCCGCAGAGAAAAACTAACTCCCTCTGTGCTGGCTGCAAGGCTCCCCCTGTGCACGTAACCTCCTTTCTGTCTCTCCGCCACCACGGAAGAGGTGCCCTCTCCTGTCTGAGCCTGATAATTGTCCTTTTAGGAGGCTCTGCTTCAGTCTCTCCCCGGGGGGCCTTGCTCTGTAGCCGGGCACCCCTCTTTCCAGCGCTGGACACTAACCACATCTCACCAGCGTCTGCATGTACGGTGACCAACCACTCCTTGTTTACTGGGGAGTGAGGGGGTTCCCTGGACTCAGGGAATTTTCAGCCACAAAAAAACAGAATGAATTTGTCACCAGGTTTGTGTCCTATATTGTGAGCGAATCCTCCTCCGACCCCACATGTTCCTTCATCTCCTTCCGTAACTCTCCTGTCACACGTCAGCTTCTTAAAGCAGGTGTGTGTAATCTGGGGGGTTGCTCACCCCCCCAGTCACTTCAGTAGAAAAGCAACAGAGTCTGGTGACCCCAGGAGCAACTTCAGGCGTCTGCCTGCCCTGCCTGTTGTAGGGCGCTCCCCATTCTGCAGGGCTGGGGTGACCCTGTGCCCTCCATCCCACGGCACGCTGCCACCAGCCCCGCCATCTCCCTGGAAGTGTTCTGGGCAGGGTCAGTGGTTCACGTCCGGGCACACATCCCATCGTCATCCCACGTGGATGTCCAGTCACTGGTGCTCAGCAGAGGCGAGCCTTGGCTGCCGTGCCCTCTTACCGTCTCGGGTCCCGTCAAGCTCTGCAGCTCGCTCGCAGGCTCCGTCCTTCTGATCACGGTGTTGCTCAGCCCTCTTCTCATTTTACACACTCACCACGGGGAGCTCACCCACTTGGCCGGCTCGACTTATCCCTTCCATGCTGGTAAACACAGGTCTGTCTCCATCACATCCCTCCCGGGGACAGGACCGGCATGTCCCGTGGACGTACCTGTTCGGATGTCTCCAAGGCAACCCCCGCTCAGCTCGTCCGATAGCGATCTCATCGTCTCTCCGGGTATCCGTCTCAGGTAGTGGGACCAGGATCCACCCAGTTGCGCAAGCCACTGGGCATCTAACTGTCGTCCTTGAGTCTTCCCTCACCACACTGCTAGAGCACTGAGGGTTCTCACTAGCAAGCCAGGAAACCAATTCTGACTCATCTAAGTCTGGAGGATTTTACTGGAAGGATACTCGGTAGCTCACAGATGCTCCAGCAAGACTGCCCAGCCAACAGCCCGTCTTGGCCGAGCCAGAATCAATGCCTGGTCACTGAAGGAACCGACGCTGCCTCTGGGCACAGACACGCTACTGTCCACGTGACGAACGGCTCTCACCTGGGACCTTGGACACTGCAGCTAAAATCCCAGCCGATGCCGCCATTACCAACGTCCCCAGGATGGAGCACGTGTAATACCAGCTTATTTTAACGACTGGTTTACGACCAAGAGAGAAAGACAGGGGCTGGGGGGAGGGTGAGCCCTGCATCTGACAGACGAAATATAGTGGCTTCATGCAGGGGACGCTGGGAAGTGAGTATCCGGCATTTTTTGCTTCAGGAGTGGGCAGAGTGGGGTTGTGCGTCACACGATGGTCGATTCCTCAAGCATAGGAATGAGGTTCTGACGTCAGATGGCCACAAAGAATGGACGGCACCCACGGCCCCTCCCACTGACTGCTCAACGTAAGCTCTTCACACACTTACACTTCTTTGTTTTTTTAGATTTTATTTATTTATTTGCGAGAGAGAGAGACAGTGCGTGCACACAAGTAGGGGGCAGAGGGAGAAGGAGAGGGAGAAGCAGACTTCGCACTGAGCGGGGAGCCTGACTCAGGGCTCGATCCCTGGACCCTGAGATCCTGACCTGAGCCAAATGGCAGACGCTTCACCGGTGGAGCCACCCAGGAGCTACTCACACACTTGCACTTTTTAAAAAAATGCTCCCGCTTAACGTAACTCTCCCTCCTACAACAAAGCCCTTCTGTTATCTGTCCAGGACCTTATCTTATCCAGACCCAGGATCTTACTATGACCATTTCTGCCTTATTTCTACAATGATCACCTCTCCATATTTTCTCACGTAGGGACTGTATGTCAGTCATATCTCAATAAAACTCAGAGAAAAAAATTCTTCTTAATGGTGTAGGGGAAGAAAAGATGATTTCGAACAGTTTTCCTTTTACTTGTAGTGAGGACGAAAGCACAGAGAACTTTGAGGCCATAGTTCTGTGCCCACCTGTAGCTCTACAAAGCACATCTAGAAGCAGTTCCTTAAATTCTTATCCCCTTGGTCTCCTACCATCCCTCAGCTAATCCTTTGTCCTGGGGGTTGGTGCAAATGGCCACCCCTGAAAGCTCGGGGGCTTTGGCGGCCCCGCCTTTGTAGACTTCCCAGAGTACCTACCACTGGAGGAGAGAGGTCAGGAGCATCAGGGTCTCCCCAGGGACCCCTGCTGTTCCTGCGCCCTCCCACCTGACTCCGAGTGTAACACGGCGCACGTTTCCCCTCGACCAGCAGGCCAGCCCTTACCGTGGATGGCACGGCCCCTCCTGCATTACCTGCTTAGTGGAGGTCATGAGAAGCCCAACATGGTCGTCCGAAGCTTCCAGTTTAAAGATACAATTGCTATGACAGCCGGTAGAAGCCTCTTCCTCGGGGGCATGAAGTCCTCTAAGGGATCAGAACGCAGAGTTGCGAGGACTGAGTGGCAGACGTCCACACGGCTGACGGAGGGAACCGAAGTGTCAGGCCCCCGAAAACGCCGCTGCAGAAAAACCCCACGTCTCTGTGACCTTCTTTGCCTGCAGCAATTGCTAAATCAGCAGGAAGATGGGCCTCACCCCTCTTGCACCATCACGTTTGTCTCTCAATTTTCATCCCAAACCCCAGTGGCGAGAGACGAGCAAATGTGGAGTTCAGCCTTTGTGTTCCATGAAGGGCCACTCAAAGGCCACTCCTTAAGACACAGTCTAATCCGTCTCCGTGCAGGGGGCTGGAGAGCCGCTCCATTCCGCACCACTCCATTTGGTCACTGGTGAGCGGGAGACTCAGCAGTGTCAGTAACTAGGTCTGCCCTGGTGGCGTGAGGACTAGGACTCTGCCATGCCTTCATGTTTATTATCCTCATCTCTGACGGTGTCGGCCAGAACCCTCAGCGAATCCTCTGTGCGTTCTTTAGTCCATGTGTCCACAGCCGTGACCTAGGTCACGTCTCACTGACACACGCCAGTGGCCATCAGAACGCCTTTCCTTAGTACTGGCTGGAGTTTTACTTCCTTCAATGGCATGCTGTCCAGAAAAATCCATTCCACATTTCACTCAAGTTCCCGAGGATCTGGGACCAGTTTTTATGTTGTGTGGGGTTCTTTGTTGCAAGCCATGGAGACCAATTCTGTCTAATGTAAACAGAACAATCATTTATTTTAAAATTACCAGGCAATTCCCAGAATCTGTGGGAGGATTGGCAAACCACGGTTGGAGGCCACAGGACCAGGGGTCATTCCCCAAATCAGACCGCAGGAATGGTCTCATGAAGACACCGTCGTCTACACTGTCAAACACCGAAGCCACGGCTGGTGTGGCTGGCTCCTTCAGTGTTGTCACCAGAACCAATGTCCCTGCACATGGGATGTGGCCACCTTCTCAGGTACTGCCCCCCAGCGAAAGAATCTGCGTGACTTCACTGCCTCATGTCACCACCTTCTGATTAAACACTGGGTATGGGGAGCCCTAAAGAGGGTAGGCAGTTCTGATTGGCAGGGTCAAGATCCCATGCCTGAGCCCTGATTCCCAGGAGGCTGGAAAATCAATACATGACTTTTCAACTACTGTGATGGGAGGCAGACTCTGTTCCCAGACAAAGGAAGAGGTTCAGCTGCTGTGTGGCCATAAAGAATGACAAATACCCACTACGTCCCCCATATATATCAATCACTCGTTCTACCTATAGTGCAGTATCTGTAGTCAATTTCCTACCAACTCTACCTTCCTAAATCTCTCTTTTTAACAGCTCTGTTGAAATGCAATTCACATGTGGTAAAATTTACCCATTTAAAGTATACAATTCGATGGTCTTTGGTACATTACATTATGAATATTTAATTTGGGGCAAAATACATAACATAAAATTTGGTCTTTAAACCATTTTAAATGTACAGTTCAGTAGCAGTAATTACATTCATAATGTGTGTAGCCATCACCACTATTTCCAAAACTCGTCTCATCATTCCAAAGAGAATCTCTGTAATCATAAGCAATAATGTTCTCTTCCCCACCCCGTAGCCCCAGAGAACCTCTGATCTACTTTCTGTCTCTATGATTTTCCCTGTCCTGAGATTTTGTATACGTAGCATCATACAATATTTGTCCTTGAGTCTCGCTCATTTTTGTGTCTCGCTTAGCATAAGGTCTCCATGGTGTAGCCCGTACCAGATCTTCATTCATTCACGGCTGAATGATGTCCCTTACGTGTGTAGCTCCCATTTGTTTATGCATCTGTCTGTCGGCAGACACTCGGGTTGTCCCACCTGCATGTCATCCTGAACACGGGCCTGCACGTGTTTGTTGGGGCGCCCGCTCTCAATTCCCCTGGGTATGTATCCAGGAGTGCAATTGCTGGTTCCCATGGTAATCCAATGTTTAGCTTTTAACCCTAGCTAAAATATAAGAAAGCCCTGCAGGTTGTTTTCCATAGAGGCTGCGCCATTTTATATTCCCCCCAGGAATGTACAAAGTTCCAATTTCTCCATGTTCTTGCCAACACTTGTCGTTTCCCATTTTTTATTGTCACCGTCCTATTGGGCGTGAGGTCACACCTCAGTGTGGTTTTGATTAGCATTTCCCTGATGATTAGTGATGTTCAGCATCTTCTCATGTTTAGAGGAATGTGTCTATCTTCTTCAAAGAATTTTTATTCATGTCCTTTGGCCATTTTAAAAATCGAGTTGTCTTATTGTTGTTGAGTTGGAAGAGTACTTTATATTTTGTGAATAATGTACCCTTATCAGATATACAGTTTTCAAACAATTTTCTCCCTTATGTGGGTTGCTTTTTTACTCTATTGATAGTGTCCTTTAATGCACAAAAAATTTTAAATGTGATGAAGGGCAAGTTGTCAATTTTTTCATTGTTGTTACTTGTGCTTCTAGTGTTATATTTAAGAAATCATTGGCAAATCTAGATCTTGAAGATTTACTCCTAAGCTTTCTCTAAGAGTTTTATGATTTTACCCATTATATTTAGAACATTGATCCATTTTGAGTTGATTTTTAATTTTGTATATGGTTTGAATTAAGTGGTCTAACTTCATTCTTTTGTACCATCCGTTGAACACTATTTTTCCCATTAAATGCACTTGTCCCTCTTGCAAAACCAGTTCACCAGAGATGCATGAGTTTATTTCTGAACCGTCAATTCTATCCTACTGGTCTCACGTCTATTCTCATGAACACCACATTGTTATAACTCTAGTTTTTGTATGAAGTTCTAAAACCAGGAAATGTAAGTGCTCTAACTTCATTCTTCTGTTTTCAAAATTGCTTTGGCTATTCAAGGTCCCTTATAATTCCATATGAATTTGAATTTTGGATCCTTTATTTTGGCAAAAAAGGGCCATTGGAATTTTGATAGCAATTGTATTGAATCTGTAGATCTTTTTGGTTAGTATTAACATCTTTACACTACCAAGTGTTTCTATCCATGAGCATGGGATGACTTTCCATTTACATAGGTCTTAATTTCTCTCAGCAATGTTCTATAATTCTTAGTGTTCAAGTATCTCACATCCTAAGTTATATTTATTTTCAGGTATTTTATATTATTTTATTTTTTCAGTTGCTATTGTTCCTTAATTTCTTTTCAACATCCTCTTTTGATTATATGTAGTGGGTGTATAAAAATACAACAGATTTTTTTGTGTTTTGATCTTGGTTCCTGCAACTTTGTTGAATTCATTTATTACTCCAGTAGCTTTTTTTGTGGATTCTTTGGGATTTTCTGTATGTAGAATAATGCCATCTGTAAATAGAGATATTTTACCTCCTCTTTTCCAATTTGGATGCCTTTTAGTTCTTTTTCTTGTCTAATTGCTCTGGGCAGTATGATATTGAGTAACAGTGGTGAATGTAGGCATCCTTGCCTCAGTCCTGATTTTAGGGGGCAGTTTTACGTCTTTTGCCATTAGGTATGATGTTAGCTGTGGGTTTTTCATAAGTGCCCTTTAGCATATTGATGAAATTCTCTATTCCTCATTTTCTGAGTGTGTTTTTTTCAAATCATGGAAGTATGTTGGATATTGTCATATGCTTTTTCTGAATTGACTGAGATGATCATATGTGATCATATGGGTTTTTTCTTTCATTGCATTAATGTGACATATTACATTTATTGATTTTCTTATGTTTTACCACCCTTGCATTCCTGGTGCAAATTCCACTGGTCACAGAATATAATCCTTTCAATGTGCTGTTGGATTAAGTTTGCTAATGTTTTGTTAAGGATTTTGCATTTCTATTCATAAGGGATATTGGTCTGTCTTTATCTGGCTTTGGAATCAGGGTAATGCTGGCCTCATAGAATGAGTTAAGAAGTGTTCTCTCATCTTTAGTAGAAAAGGTTGAGAAATATCAGTATTAATTCTTCTTTAGATATTAGTGAAATTTACCAATGACACCATTTTGTCTGAGATTTTTCTTTGATTCAGTCTCTGTTGAGATTTCTATTTCCTTTTACTTTTTTTTTTTTTAAGATTTTACTTATTTATTTATTTAAGAGAGAGAGTGAGCAAGGGAAAGAGCAGAGGGTGAGAGACAGGTAAACTCCGTGCTGAACACGGAGCCTGATGGAGGCTTAATCCCAAGACCTTATATCAAGACCTGAGCTGAAATCAAGAGTCAAATGCTTCACCAGCTTAGCCACCCAGTTGACCCTAGATTTTCTATTTCCTTTTAAGTCAGTTTAAGTAATTTGTGTTTCTGGGTATTTGCCCATTATATCTATATTATCCAATTTGTTGCTTTACAATTGCTCATAGAATTCTTATGATCCTTTTTATTTGTTTTCTATGGTCAGTAGTGATGTCCCCACTTTCATTTCTGATTTTAATTATTTGCATCTTCTCTCTTTTTTCCTTTGTCAGTCTAGCTTAATTTGTCAGTTTTGTTGGTCTTTTCAAGGAACCAACATTTGGGTTCATTGATTTTCTGTATTATTTTTGTATTTTCTTTCCTATTTATCTCTGCTATAATGTTATTATTTCTTTCCTTCTGTTACATTTGAGTTTAAATCACTCTTTTCTACCTCCCCCCCATTTCCACAAAGTGTAAATTAGGCTATTGTTTTGCGATCTTTCTTATTTTTTTAAGATTTTATTCCCAAGTAATCTCCATACCCAGCATGTGGCTTGAACTCACAACCTTGAGATCAAGAGTTGCGTGCTCTACCAGTTGAGCCAGCCAGGTGCCCAAATCTTTCTTATTCTTAAATTTTTTTGACAGCTACAAATTTCCCTCTGAGCTTTGTATTTGATGCATCCCTTAAGTTTGGGTATGTTGTGTTTTCATTTCATTTGCCTCTAATTATCTAATTTCCTTTGTGATTTTTCTTTGAGCCATTGCTTGTAATTAGAGTGTGTTGTTTAATTTCCATATATTTGTGAATTTTCCAATTTTGCTTCTCATTGATTTCTAACTTCACTTCATTGTTTAAGATACTTTATATGATTTCAACATTTTAAATTTTATTGACACTTGTTAGTATCATATAGTTTATCCTGGAGAATATTCCGTGTGCATTTGAGAAGAGTATGTATCCTTTTTTTTTTGCTGTTGTGTGGAGTATTCTGTGTGCACACTAGTTTATAGAAGTTGGGTCTCACTGGTGTATTGTGTTGTTCAAGTCTCTGTATCCTTATTGATCTTTTGTCTAATATTGTCTATCTTTTGTCTAATATTGTCTATCTATTACCAAAAGTAGAATATGGAAGTCTCCAAATATTATTGTAGAACTGTCTATCCTTTCAATTCTGTTAATACCAAAGATATCTCGAATCCATCCTCGCCACCAGACTTTTTCCTTTTCCACTGTAATGGCATCTAACTGGCCTCAGCCTTGCCCTGATTAAATCTGTTCTCCTAAAGCAACCAAAATGGTCTTTCTTTCTCTTTCTCTCTCTCTTTCCTTCCTTCCTCCTTTCCTCCCTCCCTCCTTTGTTTTCTTTTCTTTTCCTTTCTTTTCTTTTCTCTTCTTTTCTATTTGTTTATTTGAGATAGAGGGAGAGGGAGAGGATGGGTGAGGGATGGAGGGAGAGGATCTCTAGCGGACTCCCCACTGAGTGTGGAGCCCAGTTCTGGTCTCCATCTCACAGCCCTGAGATCATGACCTGAGCCAAAATTAAGAGTTGGATGCTCAACCAACTGAGCCACCTGGACACCCCAAAGTGGTCTTTCTGAAATCAAAACTCATCCCAACATTTTCCACACTAAAACCATTCTCCCTAGCTTTCCATTGTACTCAAGAAAAAAGTCAAATTCTTTAGTATAATTTCAAAGCCCAACATGATTTGTCTTTGAGTCCTATCTCTAATTTTGTCTTCTTACCACCTGCCTTCTTAATTCCAGTTCCAGATATATTGAATGTTTCCTGTTTTTAATTGCACGAATCCTTCTCTAACATTCTGACCTTTGCTTTAATTTTTTTAATGCTGCCTGGAATTGCCTTTCATTCTGCACCTCGACCTCCTCAAATAGAGAATTCCTGTTGACCACTTAGGTATCTGATAAGCTCTCAAATCCTCCCAGAAACCCACCCTGACTTTCTTACACAACATGAGGTACTCTTTCCTTTTGTTTTTAAAAATTCCACCCTTTCATGTGCTTTGACACTTACTCATGGCACTTAATACTTCATTATGAGAATTACTCTTTCTTTGGCTTGTTGGTCTACACCACTGGAGCCTTTAGGCTTGTGCCTGGCACACAACAGCTCTGTTGGAAGAGCCACAACTGGCCATGGATATCCTCCATAACAAGCCACAACTGGCCATGGATATCCTCCATAACAAGCCACAACTGGCCATGGATATCCTCACATGTTCTTATTGGTTATGCCAAGAATCAAGGCCTTGGCCACTCTTTATCGCGGCCACTTACAGTGAGTACTCCCGAGAGATGAGGCGGCATGTCCTCCCAGATGAGGGGCAGGTCTCCTTCCACGTCCTGCAATGGTGGTAACTCTCCTAAGCTCTGTGACTTCCTGTTTTGTAACATAACTCACTGCACATACAGGCATCCATTTCAGACCCGTTGTGTTGTCCCTGTGGGACTGGGGGTGGGTGGCAGAGGAAACCCATGCATGCCTGCTGTTTTTGCCATTCACAATCAAAGTCCTTTTTCTCTGACCCAGGAATCTCACGTCTTCTGTTAACCTCTAAGGGAAAAAAAAAAAAAAAAAAAGCCAACAGGATAACTTGTTAGCTTGCAAGTAGAATAAAATCCTAGACTCTTCACTGTCCTTCACAAAATCAGGATATGGTCATTATCTCCAGGGAGAAGAACCGGAATTGACACCTCTATTATTTTGCGAGGGCTGCTAACAAGCATTGTAGACTGGGTGGTTATACAACAGAAATGTATGTTCCTGCAGTTCGGAAGGCTAGACATCTGAGATCAAGGTATTGGAAGGTTTGATTTCTTCTGAAGCTCTGAGAGAAGATTATGTTCCAGGCCTTTCTCCTTGGCTTGCTGAGGGCCATCTTCTCCCTGTGTCTTCACTTCATCCTCCCACTGTACATGTCTGTGTCCAAATTTCTTCTCATCAGTCATATTGGAATAAGGCCCACCTAAAATCCTCATTATAACTTAATTACCTCTGTAAAGACACTGTCTCCAAATACGGTCACATTCTGAGGTACTGGGGGTTAGGACACTGACATATGAATTTGGGAGGACCATAATTCTGCCCATAACAGCACCATAAAGAAAAGCGGAATATAAGCATTCATTAGGTTCTATAGCATAATCTCCTCCTTTTTTTTTATTATATGTAATGAATTATCAATAAAAATAATAAAAAACTGAAACTTAAAAATGTCAAAGTTATTTTGGAAAGATATAAAATTGATTTTTCCCTAGGTATTTCAAAAATTTTTCTTAAATCCTTGGAACTTGGCACTTTCCTCAAGTGGTTACACTAATAGGTCTTTTTGACCATCTGAAACTATGTTTCAGAGCAGAGATACTTCTGGCATTACACTAAAACAATCATTTATTACACATGTTAATTTAAAATTTTCTCTGAAATTAAAACAGAGGAATAAAGAGCATCTTTCATTGGTAGATATTATCTAACTAAGAGTAACGATAGAACTAAAACATTACAATTGGTCACAACATGAGGGCAGTCTATATTGACTTGGGATTTATGCTTTTAGCTTATAATGTCGCATTTCTTGTTTTGTTTATTATGTGGAATTCAACATTAGCTTTTGATGTGGAAAAGAGATTTCAAGTGAATGAGCCTTGAGGAATACAATTAAAGAATAAAACAGCTAAAATAAGTCATAATTTATGTTCCCTCAGTACAAACAAACAAGACAGTTGGAATAGAGAAAATATTTCTATTCCATGGAAATCATCTTTCAGAAAAGCTTTTAATCTCAAAACATTTACTTTTTCATTTTTCTGTTTACTAAAAATTGGGTTTTGTCTCTGAAGAACTTCTACAGTAGAACCACAGTCTTAATTATGTGTAAGATCATACGTTTTCTTATAGATCGGGCCATAATCGAATTACCTCAAAAATTGTTCATCAAATTTTACTTTAAAAATGTTCTTGAGAAGAGGAGGCTGGGTGGCTCAGTCGACTTTCTTTCAGCCTTCTTTCGTCAGTATAACTATGTTGCGATCTCTCCATGCTGTTGTGTATATCAATAGCGTGTTCCTTTTTGCTGCTGAGTAGTACCCCGTGACATGGATGTACCGCGCTGTGTGAAACATTCACTGGCCGATGGACATGTGGGTGTTTCCTGGTCTGGGCTATCACCCACAGGCTGAGGTGCATTCTTATGTGGACTTTTGTGTGGATGGGAAGATTTCGGTGAGGGTGATGGGGAAGGTAGAGAGATTGGGGTTTTACATGTTCCCTTGATCACTAACCATTTTAGAAAGAGAATTCTGAGCCGGGGCACCCTCGATGGAGTCTGAGGCCTGCACTTACATGCCCGTACTTTGAGAAGTAATCCCCAGAGCGGGAGTGGGGGGCCTGGGTGTGTTGTGCGGGGAAGAAGGTAAAGTCAATACGATGTGCTTTACCGGTGCTGCCATTTTAAGCAAGGAAGTTTGATTCTTTAGTATATGTGCTGCCAGAGTGAGCACAAGGAAGCCTGGTTCTTCATGGACACCTCATGAAATCAGAATTGTCCACCTGAAGGGCAGGAGATGGGGATGTCTCTCCACCAGGTCTTACTCCTTCTTGTGCAAGGGTTTTCCCTGGAGGAATTACTCCATGCTTCTGAGCTGTGCATGTGCCAGAGCCTAGCACACGCTGCTCAGCTCTGTAGTTATGAAACAGAGAAGTAAAGAAATGAGCATCTGGCTCATTATGCGTGGCATATGGTGTGAGTACATTGGGCACCCTCTGAAAAGCATCATAAATCCAAAAGTACTATTTTACTTATATCCTGAAAACTGCAAAAATACCTCATCCATCCTAAGCATATGGGCAATATAGAAGGATTTAGAGTAGAAACGAAATGTTACATTGCGATTCAGTTCCTCATGTGTAACTTGAAGAGCAATGAGTAAACTGGTTTCATTGTTTTCCCGCCGGGAACATGCACATTCTGTGCCCTCCGAGCCCGTGATGTATGCCATGTTTGTGGTTTCTCGCGGATCCTGGGTGAAAACTTACTTCTGGTCACTGATTGGTGGAAGATTTGCTCAGCCAGTGGCACTGATGGAGAAGAACGTGTTAAGCTCCGTTGTATTTAGAGTGACACAGGAACCTGGGTACCCGGTCAGCCCTACACTGTTGCATCCTCCCATCGATATACAGAAAAACAAAATCAGACCCTTGGGAAACGAGGTTAAGTTTGACTTTGAAGCTTTTTAGACTAAAAATGAAATAAAGGTAAAAACCCAAAAGATTATGAAATTAGATGCAGAAAGTAATAAAACTGGAGGGGAAACTGAGTTGCTCATTAAAAATCAAAAGATAATGGTGTTCACTTCCTGGGGTTCCCGTAACACCTCACCACGGACGCAGTAGCACAGACAACAGAAATTTATCCTCCTGCAATGCCGGAGGCCAGAAGCCTGAAATCAAGGTGCGGGCAGCGCTGCGATGCCTCTGGAGGCTGGGAGGATCCCTCCTGGCTCCACCGGCCGCTGGTGGCTGCGGGCAGCCCTCCACCTCCCTGGCTGGGTCCCCCTCCCTGCAACTGTCTACCTCCGTCTTTGCCCGCTTCGCTTCTCCTTCTCTTCGGTGTCTGAATCTTCCCCTCTTCCGTGTTAAACCACTATCTGCTTTTCTCTTACAACACTTTTGTGTGTGTGTGTGTGTGTGTGTGTGTGTGTGTGAGAGAGAGAGAGAGAGAGAGACAGAGAGAGAGCGTGAGCACAAGCACCAGCAGAGTGAGCGGCAAAGGGAGAGGCGGACTCTGCACTGAGCAGGATGGAGGTGGGGCTTGATCCTGGGACTCGGGGTCAGACCTGAGCCAAGGCAGACGCTTAACCGGATGAGCCACCCAGACGTCCCCAGATGTCCCTCTCTTATGACACTTCTGATGAGGTTTTGGATCCACTCATAATCCAGGATGAGCGTCTCACTTCAACATGCTTCAGCGCATTTGCAAAGACTCTTTTTCCAAATGAAGTAACACAGATGCGGGGACAAGGATACAAACATATCTTCTCGGGGTCACCATGCAACTCAGTACAGTAACTGCTTGAAAAAAGTAATAAAATAGACATATCCTGGACAAGTCTGATCAAGGGAGAAAAAAGAAGAAGGAAGGCACAAGAAAAGAACAACAGGATAGAAAAGGGTGTGATTATAGATTATGGATATAGAAGAGATTTAAAATTATGGGATGACAAAAATAACAAAATGTACAGCTTTATACCAATACATTTAAAAACTTACAGGAAACTGGCAATTTTCTAAAATGCTCAGGTTTGCCAAACTTGGCTCTAAAAAGCATAGTATAACTAAATAGATCATGAATCGAAAGAGGGTTTGAAACGGTAGTCAAGTTTCTTCTAAAATAGATATTATTCAAATGGCTTTAGAGTTGAGTTCTACCAAACCTTCAAAGAACAGAAAAATGTTATCCTACATTCCAAATACAAAACAAACAAACAAAACCAAAAAAAGACTGTGTTCATTTTCCTGAGCTGCCATCACAATATATCACAGGCTCCTTACCTAAAACATAAAATTATGTTCTCATCATTCTAGAAACCAGAAATCCAAGATCAAGGCTCCAAGAAAATTTGGTTTCTGGTGAGACACGGCTTGCAGACAACCCTTTTCTTGCTGTGCCCTCACCTGGCTTTCTCGACGATACATACAGAAATTGAGGGAGAAAGCTCTGTTGACTCTCCCTCTTCTTATAAGGACATCAGTCCTATTACACCTGGCCATGCCTGACCTGAACCACCCCCTGAAGCCTAATTACCTCCTTAAAGGTAATATCTCCAGATAGAGTCCCATGGTGGGGGGCTATCAAGCCTCTAACATATAAACTTGGGGGTGGGACACAGCCAGTTTTTAACAAAGATAAAAAATTAAATACCTGAGTGTATGACAATAGGTTAAATCTGATATCAGCACAGGAAAAGAACATCAGAAATAGAAATTTATAAGATGGTGTTGCTTGCCCATGAGTATTATGAGGCCCATGCCTCAGAATATTAAAATAAGTTTATGCAAGGAACGGGGAATGTTTCAAAAATAGAAAAACGCCACTCAGTGTTTTCAATACAGACGCTATTCAAAGCCAAAATCCAGAGTCTCTTCAATTCGACACTAATGGTAGAAGAATGAGCATAATTTGGAGAAATTAGTCGTAGCAGGAAACAGCCTAAGTCTGCCTTGGGTGCAGAACGCTGCCCGCAGACTCGAGTGCTCTGGGTCAAGTCAGAAACAAAACTGGCCGGTGCCCCCCGAGTCTGCCTTCTCCTGGAGACCCGAGCCGACGCACTCGCAAACTAGAAGAGTCATGCACATCGGCTAGGAAGACAGGACAACACGATTTTCAGATGACATGATTTCTTTCTTAAAAAAGGACATCAACCGGTAAATGATTAGTTTCAATAAGTTACTGTAGTCAGACGGCCAGACACCAGATGAGTGCCAGCGATCAACGGCGTTGCCAGCCTAGACGGCAATAATCAACCACAGAGCCGTAACAGAGAAACATTACAAGCAGTGGTGGCCAAACTTTAATATCTACAGGAATAAGTCTAACACCGTGAGTGGAAGATCTACACAGAGAAATCTATAAAATATGACCGGATGAGTTAGAAGAAAATTTAATAAGTGAGAAAATATTGCCAAAGTTCACTTCTAAATTCAATGAATAACACTCAAAATCTCAATTATTTTTTTCATGGAAATTAACCCCTGATTTTAAAATTCATAGGGAGCCATCAATGTGCACGAGTACCCAAATGCTTCTAAAAGGAGAGCTAGGGCTTCTATACGGGTGTACGAGTATTACAGATCTGGTGGGCTAGATGTTGTCGGTCTATCTGATATCCATTCTGTCTCTTATTTCCTAAATTTGTTTGGAGTGCTGAAATTTTCAACCTCCCAGTCTCCTTTGCTCTTGAAGTGACACAGTTTAGGTCAATCAGATTTAAGTCAAGTTTGCCATGTGAAACTTCTGGGACAGGGATCCGATTAGATGCTGGTAAAATTTTTTCCTTCGCCTTTGCTCCTTCCACCTTTACTCTGCTCTGATACATGCCTAGAGGTTCCTCAGCCATCTGGTGACCACAAGGGCCAAAACCTCGGGTGACAAGTGGCCTGCTAACGGCAGAAGGATTCTGGGTCACAGATGCCGTCTTGGACCTGCCGTGCCTGACCTGAACCATCCGGCTCTGGCGTTTCCGTTACATGAGGGTCATTAACTCCAACGAGCCACTGCGCTCAGAACTTTGTAACATGCGGCCAAACACGGTGTCCGACCTGATGCAGAACCAGGGGCTGTTGGTGCCGGCGGCGGACAAATCCGTCTGTCCACTGAAGAGCGTGCAGAAGCGTACATCAGACCCATGGAAGGATGGGATTCGGCATGAAATAGTTAACGACAAAAGAATGGGCTAATGAATAAAGTGTAATTGGCTACCGTTTTGAGGGAAAAAAAAAAACCACAGAGATATTTACCAGATACAAGGGGACAGAATGCAGGGTGACCTGGCATCCTGGCTGGACCAGGACAGTCCCCTCTTACTCTTGTAACTATCAACAATGCTCCAATTCAGGCTCAGAAGTAAATTGTGCGGTCACCGTCAGTGGTGAAAGGAGATTGGCAACGGCGCCGCAGAGCACGGCCTGCCCTCAGGCTTGTACAAACCTGTGGGGCCCAGCATAGAAGCCAAATATGGCTCATGACTAGTTACAAACACAAGCCCCTTGCTGGCACAGAAAAGGGCCTGCCTATCCCCACTACCTCTGTAGGGCGAGAGGTTAGAATTGTTAATCTCACATCTGCTTCTAGAGGTTGGGCCCTGGGAGCCTGAGTGAGCACAAAGGAGATTTTGAAAAAATACAGAATCAAAACGAACTTGCAAGCCAAAATTCTAAAGCACATTTAGGAAATCCAGTAACTGACCAGAGAAGAATTGGAAGTAACTTAATCCACATGAAATTATATTTTTAGTAGACGCTTCTAATATTGTTTAAAAGATGTCAGTAGGTTTCACTTACTTGTGGAGCATAAGGAATAACACAGAGGACACGGGGAGATGGAGAGGAGAAGTGAGTTGGGGGAAATCGGAGGGGGAGATGAACCATGAAAGATTGTGGACTTTGAGAAACAAACTGAGGGTTTTGGAGGGGCGGGGAGTGGGGCGTTGGATGAGCCTGGTGGTGGGTATTGCGGAGGGCACGGATTGCATGGACCACGGGTGTGGTGCATAAACAATGAGTGCTGGAACACTGACAAGAAACAAAATAAAATAAAATGGAAAAAAAGGAGTATGTCAGGATCCCTAAAGATACAAATGAGAGAATAGTATCCATTAAAAAGAAACAAGACATTGTAAAACGCAAAGCCACAAAAGAAACAGTAAGTGTTGAGTCTATAAATTAATCAACTAGAAAACTGGGAAGCATTATGTATAATCTTAAAAATTGAAACTTAAAAATTTAGAGCAGATTTAGGTTTACAGAAAAATGGAGCAGAAAGCACATGGAGGTCTCACCTTCTCTCTACCCACCCCCAGAGCCCCTGTTACTAACTTCTGGCATCAGTGTGGGACATTTGCCACAATTGAACCAATACTGACACATACAAGCTAAAGTCTGGATTTCCACTCTCTGTGCTGTACATTTTGTGGGTCTCGACAAATGTATAATGTCATATATCTACATTATAATACCGTACAAAACAGTTTCACTGCCCTAGAAACCGAATCTATAAATTTGAAATACAAGAAGAATTTGAATAAGAAATATTCTATACTGAACACTTTAAAAGCAAGGAAGTGGCACATGAGAGAGGTAACAATAAAGAATTCCTTCTGCATACCTGAGAGAAAAACAAGTATTTTAAATGTACAAAAAGAAAGCTAAGGAACATTGATGCTAGATCAAAAGGTCCAGCCTACACCTCTAGGAAGGGGTTCCAGAAGGAATGAGCCAAAGGCAAAGGAAAGAAATCAGTATTTGAGAACTTAAACTCCAAGAATTTCCCAGAAGTTGAGGAAAGACACGGGTGCTTAGATTGGAAGCGTCTGGAGCACGGAGCAGGATTAATAAGTAAATATCATCTCGATACAGAGTGAGATCCAAAACTTCAAAGATGTAAAGACAAATGTCTAAAACTCTCAGAAAAAAAAGAGGCCCCTTACGAGGGAAGAGTACTTAGGCTAAAAACCACTGACAAGCTTAACGTCAGAAAATAAGCAAATAAGATCTTCAAAGGGTTGAAAGATACGGCGAGGCAGATGAAGCCCGGATCGGAATTACAGGCGAACTCGGACCTCCCGCAGGTTTGGGTCCAACCAGAATACAGTTTCTCCCGCGGCTTCTGCGTGACACGTGCATCCTGTCAAAGTGCGGTGTTTAACGTCCAAATGTGGGGTGGGGTGTCCAGCTCTCCTGCTGCCGTTTTACCGGTTTCACCCCAGGGCGGTCCGTCTGGGAATGCCCGTGGAGTCTGCGGCCGCGCGGTCTTCACGAAGGCGAGTGGGTCTGGCTGGCGAAGAGTGAGGCTCAGACGGCCTACCACTTACCGGCCGCTGAGGAGGCAGAGCTGGCTTCTACCACGGTGACGGTGGAACCTTCCGTCAGTTCCGTGGGTTCTGCCTCACGTGTCATGCTCCGCTGTTAGGCGCATTCACGCTTAGGACTGTCATGTCACGTTGGACAACCGACTCCTCTCCCACTACGTGACGTGCTGGTTCACCCCGCCGCCGGCTGATTCGTCTGAAATCACGCGTACTCCGGCTTCCCTTGCCCCAGCGTTAGCGCCGTGGCGTTCCCCTTCTTTACTTCTGACCTCCCCATGTAACCAGCACAGAGCTTCCCTGGGGCCGTTTTTTGTTTTTTGCTTTGGGCTTTTTTAATCATCTCTGACACTTTCTGTGTCCTCGCCGTGTCCATAGACCACCCCCACGTAAGGTGGCTGCCGACCTAGTCGTCTCGACACCCAGCACTTCGCTGTGCTCGTTTGCCGCTCTGGTTGTTACCCCACGTCCAGTTGTCTTTCCTCCTGGTGCTAATGGAGTATTTTATAGGATCTCATTTTCTCTCCTCTCTTAGCATATCAATTACACCTCTCGATTTTATTTTACTGGTTTTCCGTGGTGGCCCTCCGGCGAACAATATACGTCTAAAAGTAACCTAAGTCCAGCTTCAGAGAACATGTACCACAGCTTGGGGGGTGCAGGGACCTCAGAGCAGAGTATTTTCTCCCTCCCCCGTAGCACTGCTGCCGTTCCCTTCCTTTACCCGCGGGCTGTGACGGCCCATTCCATTCACTGCTGCTGCTACTCTACACAGCTCTCTTGTAGATCAGTTAGGAAGAATAAATAGAAACAACCTCATGTTACCACTGTTCACGCTCTTCTGATGCCCTTCCGTGTTTTATGTACATGCAGGCTCCTCGCCGTGATCATCTCCCGCTGCCGGAGAACTTCCTGTAGCATTTCTGGCAGAGCCAGTCGCGCAGTGATGGACGCTCCCATTCTCTTTCCCGCACAGTCTTTCTCTCTGATTTGCTGGGAGGCTAGTTGTGCTGGATGCAAAACTCTGGGCTGGGGGGTGTGGCCTCGTGCCGTCCTGCGACTGCCCCAACTCTGGCTTGCCTGCATTCTGGTGAGAAGGGCTTGATCTTCCGTAAGGCAGTTCTTACCCTTGCTTCTCTGTGGCTGAGACGGAGTTTTCCTCGGGATTCTTCCATGATTTCCTCTTCGTCTTTGATTTTCTAGGTTTGTTTTTTTTAAAAAATATTTTATTTATTTATTTGACAGACAGAGATCACAAGTACGCAGAGAGGCGGGCAGAGAGAGAGGGAGAAGCAGACTCTCCGCTGATCAGGAAGCCCGATGCAGGGCTCGATCCCAGGACCCTGGGATCATGACCTGAGCCGAAGGCGGAGGCCTTAACCCACTGAGCCACCCAGGCGCCCCAGTTTTCTAGGTTTGGATAGGACATGCACAGGTGTGATTTTATTGGTATTTATAGTGCTTGGTGTTCTTTGAACTTTTGCATTGGTCGTTTGGTGTCTGTCATTAATTTTGGAAAGTTCTGGCAATTATTACTTGAAACACTTCTTCCGCTCTGTGCTTTCTTTCTTCTTTTGGTAGTCCAGGCACACATGTGTTACACCTTTTGATATTATCCTGAAGTTCTTGGATACGTTGTTGTTGTTGTTGTTGCTTTTGTTTTTTCTTAAGCAGGCTCCACACCCAGTGTGGAGCCCAGTGCAGAGCCTGAACTCACAACTCTGGATCAAGACCTGAGCTGAGATCAAAAGTCAGACACTTAACCGACGGAGCCACCCAGGTACCTCTTGGTTATAATTTTTTAAATCCTTTCTTCACTTTGCTTTTCAGTTTGTGAAGTTCCAACTGACCCGTCTCCACTGTGCATGACCCTGTCCTGGCCACACTGAGCCCTTCAAAGGTATCCTTCATTTCCGCCATCGTATTTTTTTTAAATTTCTGGCACTTGATTTTGATTCTTTCTTAGAGTTTCGCCTCTCCACTTGCATTATCCACTCGCTTTTCCATGGCGCCTGTTTTTCCATCAGAGCTCTTCACATATTATCTATTCTTTTACATCCCTGTGTGGTAATTTCACATGATGCCGTACCTGAGTCTGGTGCTGGTGCTCGCTTTGTCTCCTCATAGTGTGTGTAGGTTTATGTGTGGTGTGTGTGCGTGTGTGTGCGGTCTGTGTGTGTGAGCACCCTATAATCACGTGTTTGAACCTCAGTCTCCACGCTGTGTCCCTTACAAGTGTCTCTCCCATAGACCGGCTGTTTTTCCCTTCCTGTCCCCTCCTCCCTGTCCCCAGGCTGCCACATTCCTAGCCTGTTTCTTGAAACCCTGACTCCTCTTGATGGCAGTGTCACCCAATCCTTGCTGTCAGGTGACGAGAGGGTTGGAGGGGGCTGGAGGGAAGGAAGGCTCTGGCAGGATCTTTTTCCCCAGAAGAGGCTCTGGGTGTACTTCACGGTGACAGTTCTTCCTTTCCCTGACCTTAGTCACCAGATCGTTCTCAGATGAGAAAGATGAGAACCTACTGAGTTTCCTGCAGGGAAGGCACCTGGAAGTGGGCCCCCGAGACCGTCACCCCCAGCATTTCTCACTCACACCAGCCCACACGTGGCCCCTGGAAATTCATCACAGTTACCATGTGGCTTTTCTCAGCCGTGTGTGGCTCTAGCAGCCCCCAGTCCCAGGAGGCAGAGCTTGGCTGTGACTCTCCAGATCCGCCCCTTTCCGGACGGGGGGCTCTGGTCACCCTGCGACCTCAACTCTGCCCTGGGTCTAGCAAGGCGACTGTGCTCAGTGTGTCCGGCTTTGGCTCAGTGTGTCCGGCTTTGGCTGGTCCTGGGGATGAGGGCATCGGCCTCCAAGCCCTTCACACGTCACAGCTGAATCTGGAAGCCTCCTGTAAGAACGTACACGCATTATTATTTGTTATTACCTGTTATTTCAACATGGAAATTTGAAAACACGTCTCAAAGTAGAGAGAAAAGCATAAAGACCCTTCAGGGCGCCCGGGCGGCTCAGTCAGTTGTGCGTCGAACTCTTGGTTTCTGCTCAGGTCGTGGACTCAGGGTTGTCGGATCAAGCCCCACGTGGGGCTCAGGACTCAGCAGGGCGTGTGCCTGAGACCTTCTCTCCCTCTCCTGCCACTCTCACTCACGCGCTCTCTCTGAAGTAAATCAATCTTTCAAGAAAAAAGGCACAATAATCCCTCAAGTGCCGCTCCTCAAGGTGTGTCCTGCTTCCCCCAGCAGCGTCCTCCGGGCCCTTCGGCTGCAGCCCGTCCCACGGCCCACAGCACGACCGTTATGGCAGCGTCCCAGAGACCAAGCTCATGGTAGACATCCGTTGCCGTGAGGAAACCCCAGCTTCGACCAGTATCGGTGTTCATGACTCACCTGCTCCCCCGAGATCATTTTGAGATAAGCTGGACATATTACAATTTCATCCACGAACATTTTATTTAAAATTTTTTCTATGCATGAACATTTCCGCACGTAGGTCTAGAGGATTCCATCATCGTACCTGCTTCTCTATCCAGGCAGTGTCCGCGTGTCCCGTCACCTGAGAATCCTTTGGTAACAGCTCATCCCCGTCGGGGCCCAAATGAGGACCTTTCCATGCCAGAGTCCTCCAGTGGTCCCCTCCTCCATTCCTTTATGTGGGGAAAAAGTGGGTGATTTGTCTTCCAGGGCTCGTCATGGTCAGGTTTTCACGAATTATTCCTCTGTTCCCCGTACGTCCTATAAACCAGTAGTTGGAGCACAAGGTTTGCTCAGATTCACTTTCCATTTTATTTTCTTCTTTGGCAGGATTCCTTCCTGACTCTTCGGGTGAGGTCCGTGGGCTCGGCCCCCGCCTCCAGCAGGGACTGCAGAGTGTCTTTTCTCACTCACAAAACTGTCTTCGTTTCGGGTGGGAGTGTTTCTGCAAAGAGAGACTCAGCCCCTGGCAGCGGGCAGGAAGTCACCCTTCACGGCTGTGTCCCGGCCTGGGGCTCGGGCCGCTCAGCAGAGACTGCACTCTCCTGTGTGCTCTGTCTCACCCGGTGGAGACGATACTGGCAGACGCAGACCTGAGCCACTGCCACCACGATCCACCGCGACTGCATGTGGAACCCTTAACACCTAGGAGAAATGAAGAATGAAGCAAAAAAAAAAAAAAGACAAAACATTAAAGTATGTTAGGATTGAGTACTTACTACATATGGGTGTTGATTATGTTATTCTCTACGCTTTTCTAAATTTTAAAGTATCTTATGACAACATGTCTTAGAATGCAAGAAAATGTGTTCATGACCTTGAGGTAGTGAAAACTGTAAATGACTCTTCCAAGCCCGGGAGACTAACGGCCTAAATGTAAATAGGCCAGCCAGAGGAGCAGAAGAAAACTAAAGAAGAAAACCAAAGGGTGAACGAACATGGGAGTAACTCATGGCCCGGTCACGCTAACAGTGATGGGGGCAGAGTGAAATCGGGGTTAGATGTGAGATGCGATTTTCCCCCTTTCATTTATTTTTACTCCTCAGCAATGGAAGTGTTTGGGGCATAGAATTTTCCACTGAGTACAACTTAGCCAAATGCCCCGAGCTTTGTTACGTACGTCTAAAAAAAATTCATTACTTTTAGGTGTTGTGTAATTTTGATTTTGAGTACCTCTTGGAGACAGAATGTGTTTCTTGTATGAGAGAAAATTAAGCATTTTTGATGTTTGAGTGTTTCTGGTTGTTAATTTTCTTTTATTTCTCCTCAGTGCCTTTTGGTCTAAAAATGTTATCTGAGTTATTTCTACTTCACAGAATTATTTTGAAGAATCAAGGACTCTCTATAATCAGATATTTCATGAGCAATTCAAGATAGTCTGTGTTCTTCCACTGCCCCCTGAATAGTGTCCGTATTGTCCATCACACTCACCTTACTCGGTGTGTCTTCTACATTTTCTCTATCTTTTCTCTTTTAAAGTGTTGTCTGTGCATTAGACTGTCTGGAGAGCATGTTCAGTTCCGATGCCCGAGCCTTGCTCCCGACTGACAGGTCTAGAGTCTTCTGAATGGCATTTTAAGAAACATCACAGATCATTCCGTGCCCATGGCACTTCAAAGATCATTTCCATCATCTTCATTTTTCTCTACTTGAAGACATACACTTACACTCACCCACACTCACCCACCCCCCACACCTGCAGACGTGCCTGTTCTCACCCACACTCACATCACACGGCACTGCGTTTGCACAGGAAATGGTCAGCACAGGCTGAGGTGAATCACGCTTGATCTTTGTATCTTTAACTCTTGATGCTCAACTTAAAACATCATTGTTTTCCGGAACTCTGATTTCCATATTTGGTGGTCACCTGAGGTCTTGTTCTGAGTACATGTCGCAGTTCCATTGATTTCTGCTCTTGATCTGTGTCCTTGGGGGGAGGAAGTGTGCGTGATGGAGAAGAGCTTTGACCTTGGAGTCCTACAGACCTGCACTGGGTTTGACGCTCAGCTCTATCATTGACTGACTGCAGGAATGCCAAAACCTAAGTAATGTCTCTGGGCCTCAAGGGTCTCATCTGCTAAATGGGATAACTGTAGCAGCACGGGGTCTGGACTTTCTGAGCACTCAACAAATAGAAGCACGAAGGGACAAGACCTCTTAGCACGACAACTAAACGTACTTATTACCAAGTGAGCTACATTTAAAACCTTCAACATGTGAAATAAGTTACCTATTTTGATTTTTAGATGTGGAAAATAAAAACTGAGATGATTTGAAAAAAAAGGAAAGCATTTTCTCAGTAGCTGGCAGGTGGAGAGTCTCTTGTGGCTGTCGTGTTTCTGTGTCTCTCCGTGCTGGCCTCCTTTTCTGCTTTACGACTTTTGACCCTACATTGCTCAGGGCGTTAAGGTTGACGAGGGCTTCCCATGTGCGTGGCAACTCTGGCGTCACGGAGGGAGCCTGCTTGTTTGCTGCTGTTTGCCTCAAGTTAAATCTTCTCTGTTACTATTCCTCTACCATGATTTCTTCTCAATCGTGTTTGCTGAATACGACCTTGCTGTCCTTCGTCATTTCAAGTGTTCTGGTGGTTTTCATCTTTGTCGTTTGTTTTTAAACGCAGCTTCCAGACGGGCTTTGGTTCGATCTGAAAATCATTTTCCTTGTAATGAAGTGGTTGATCTGTGACTGGACATTGCAGATGTATTTGCCTTTACCTGTTCACCTCGTTCTTCTCCGTGTCCTCTGTGCTTCTTTTGCTCCCCTTACCGACTGCTATATGGCTTCTCTTTCTGAGTGTGTCAGTATGTTCCTCTTGATAATTTGGAAGACTTACAGTCCGTTTCATTGCTTCTAGGATTAGCCTTACAACTTTGAATAACTTGCTTAAACCTTTTTTTTCCTTTTTCCGCTAACCAACTTTAACAACATCTATGGATTCCCTGCAAGGGAACAAGCACTTCCCCTACCTCATAATTTTTACATTATGATATTGTCTTCTTCAAGTGGGTGCTCTGTTATCTTGGACAGTGGGTGTCCATTCCAGCGTTCTCCACTAGGCTCCAGGCCTGGCCAACTGGCTGTCTTCTCAACACCACTATTGGTTGTCTGAGCAAGCATCTTCGACTTGATATGCCGGACCTAAATGGGGATCCTGCCCCCCAAATTCTCCTTGCACATTCCCCCACATTTCGGTAAATAGATCAGTCTCCAACCTCTGTCAAAGCCAAAAACTGAGGGGCCATTCTTGGTTCCTCCTTTGTCCTCATCCAGAACATTCAACCCAACATTCCTTCTCGCTTTCGTTTCTCTCCCTCATCTCGCCAGACACCTCAGCTCTTGACACCTGCACCTCCTAAGCCTTCTGCCCGCCTCCCTCTCAGCACAAGCTCACCACTATGGTCCATTCCAAACACGGAGAGGGGACATCCCTGTCCTGTGTTAGACCCTTCATGGATCCTGTCAGTCTCAGAATGAGACTCTGTCTCCTCCCCACTGCCTAGGAGGCAGGTCTCTGGCTCGAGACCCAGACCCAGAGCCAGGGCAGTCCCCGTTTACAGGAATGAACTGTGCCCCCTTCCTTCCGAAAGGCTCTCGCTTCGACAATGCAGCATAGAGCATACAGCGGTCTTGGCTCCTGTCTGTCTTTCCCAAACTCACGCCTCTTTCCCTCTCACTCTGGTCCTGCTGCAGTCGTGTCTGTTTCACCGCTCAGGCTTGCCAGTCCTTCCCCCGGCCCGTTCTGGAACGTGCTTTCCCCACATCCACACACAGCCGCCGCATCCCCCCCTCAGGTCCAGGGCAAACGTTACCTCCTCGGGGAGGCTCACCTCTGCTCCCCATTTCTCCTCGTGCATGTGTTCATCGTTGCCTTTCTCAGTGAGCACCCAGGTACCAGGACCTCCCTTCTGTGCCTGCGCTGTTCCCCGCAGGGACGCCAGCCCTCTCTGCCCACTTCACAACCGTCTGCCTCAGACCAGAAGCTAGGCCTGCTTCATAGAGATACTCAAAAAAATATTCGTTGAATGAATGGATATATTTAATTGACTTTTTTTTAAATTTATCAGATCTGGGCGGTATGTAACAGTTCCCAACGGAAGTTGAGAAATTTGCTCACTTTACACTTTCTCCATCTGCTCCATCGCCGTGATTTTCTCGGTTCTGCTCTCATTTGCGTTTGCCTGTGGTTTACAGTGTTTCCCTTCCACTCGATGCCCGCAAGAGTGCTGTGATTCCCAGCCCCCCATAAATGAACGCGCACCGCTCCCTCTGCCCGTGAACCCCTGGGTCCCTACCTTTGCCGGCCTCTCGCGCCCATGCCCCACCCACCTGCTGCACCCCATTTCCCACCCCGCCCCTGCCCTGTCACTCCTAGCTCACACTCTTCCGTGACATTTTTTATGGGTCAATATCCCGTCTCCAGGGCTGAACCGTCAGTACCATGACAGCGGACACCACGTTCAGCGTTTCCTTTGTGTCTCAGCAGCACCTAGGCCGCGGTCGAGGACCTCCTACACCCCTTGCCCCAAGAGCCCCCCGAGAATGGCCGGCCCCCGTCCCTGAGCAGAGGACTGCTCGGCACAGCCCAGTGGGCCCCGGCCGAAAGATGCCCGGGAGTGCGCACCCTGTGAGGGATGGCGGGTGCCTGTGGGTCCTGTGGGTCTCAGCGTCTCAGTCACTGGGCGTTGCGACAGCATGACGTCATACGCCAGTGACAGCACGTGTCCAGGCGGTCTGTGCTGAAGCGAATCCTGGGGGAGCCGGGGCTGGCTCGGCCACCAGGAGAGCGGCATGAGGCAGCTCTTTTTTTTTTTAATTTTATCTATTGGGATGCCTGGGAACAGTCAGTTAAGCCTCTGCCTTCAGCTCGGGTTATGATGCCAGGGTCATGAGATCAAGTCCCACGTCGGCTCCCTGCTCAGCGTGGAGTCTGCTTCTCCCTCTGCCTGCGGCTCCCCTGCTTGTGCACCCGCTCTCTCTCTCTCTCTCTCTCTCCTGATCTCTCTGTCTCTCTGGAAAATAAATAAATAACATCTTTAAAATATATTTTATGTATTTGAGAGAGATTGAGCACAAGCGGCGGGGAAGGGCAGAGGGAGGACCAGACGCCCCGCAGAGCAGGGAGCCTGACACGGGCTCCACCCCAGGACCCAGGGTCGTGACCTGACCCGAAGGCAGATGCTTAACAGCTGAGCCCCCCCCAGGATCCCCGAGGGGCAGGTCTTTAAGGATCTCCCCCATGAGCCCTTGTGCACCTCAGGAACAGGGACCTGTGGTGGGTACTCCCAGAGTATAGGCCCGTGCAGTGTTTGAAAATAATGCTTTTTGCACCAAACAGTTGATCAGATGATTTTGTCAACAGATAAATATTTTTTTTAACAGATAAACATTTTTTCGTTATGTTTGCCCGCATAATCTCTTCCCCTGTTTGGGACAATGAAGAAGATCTCACTCGCCCGTCACCTTGAAAGGCGCTTTTCCTGAATTACAGTAACCTTTTGTATTAGAATCTCCTGGGTGTAATTACTCAATCAGAGAAGGAAGCGTTCTCCTTTAAAATCTTTCTTTTCGGAATGAACACCACACACATAATTTTATCTTCTTCTTTTGGAAATACGAGATCACACTTTCATTTTATTTTGCTCTTTAAAAGCTCTTTTCTTCCGGAATTCAAGGAGAACCCATTCTTGCCGTACAGGTACACAGTGGAGGGAGCGTTCTCTTGCCCAGAGCCCTGCTGTTAGCGTTTGAGGTTTTCTCCTTCGGGTGCTTGCTTCCGTGCACTTTCTGCACGTGAATTCGCGGCGCGGCACGTGACACTTCACGCCTGCGGCGGCTCGAGGTGAGCCGGCGCTCTGCGGGGCTAAAGTCCACGGGCCGACGGTCCCTGCCCCGGGAGCTCGCAGGCCCACGCCCAGCGGTCCTCAGGCAGGGGCCCATCGGGAGACCCTGTGCAAGAAGCCCCATGCAGAGGCATTCAAGTTCTTGGCCAGATTCCATTGCTGGTGTCTGGAGGACCGAGGGCCCGTTTCCTTGCTGCTGTAGCTACAGCCTCTCTTTGGTCCTTACACTGTCTGCTTTCCTCCTCGCGGGGTCTCCTCCGTCGTCAGACCAGCGGCGTCCAGCGGTTGGTCAAGCCCACCGCGGCAGAGCTCTCTGACTCCTGTCTGCGGAGGAGAGGCAGCTGGAAGATGCTCCTTCAAAGCAGCTGGCGGGATGGGTCAGCTCCGTAGGGACACGCTCCGCATCCGGGGCACCCGTGCCTGTGGCGCACCAGCATCAGGTGGTGCACAGTTTCTGAACAGGTGGAACCTGGGGGACAAGCTTCCGATCTTGCTGACCCTGTGCCTGGATATTTTTAAGTATTTTAGCTTTTACACTCTATTTTTAAAAAAGATTTTATTTATTTATTTGACAGAGAGAGATCACAAGTAGGCAGAGAGGCAGGCAGAGAGAGAGAGGAGGAAGAGGCTCCCCACCAAGCAGGGAGCCCGATGCGGGGCTCGATCCCAGGACCCTGAGATCATGACCTGAGCCGAAGGCAGAGGCTTTAACCCACTGAGCCACCCAAGTGCCCCAATCTTTTACACTTTAATTTGGCATTTTATGTAATTTTAAATGGAACGAGACTGGTACTGCTTCGTAAGCTTTCGCCTAATGGGAATGCCTTTCGTGTCATCGGATGTTCTGGAACGTGATGCTTTAGGACAGCAGAGTATCCCGTTGGATACAGGCACACGGTCTTTTTTTTCCCTATCTGCTACTGGGCATTTGCGTCACGTCAGACTCTTCTGCCTTGTAAATCATGCAGCAGCGAACACAGTTCCGGACCGTGGCTCTGTCGCAGGGCCTTTGTAGCTTCTGAGACAAACTGCCAAGCTGGACCCAAAGAGCCCCGCCCCCACCCCGACCCTGGGCGTGTGAGTGTGCTCACTTCCACGTGGCCTCGCAAACCTCCCTTTGACTAGGTAGAATCATAGCACCTCGTGACCCTCTGAATACGCCCACCTTTGACACCCAGGCTTCAGGACTCCAGTGGTCCCCAGTGTTTCCTGTCCCCCTTGCGTTTTCAGTCAGGGGAAGTCAAACACCTCAAGGTTCTCGCCACCCATGAAGGGTTGTCTCAGAATTAGCCGCCCGGGGGCCGTCAGGGTCGTGCCCGCGGGTGCTGTGACGGTCAACCACAGCGACACGCAGGGCCGTCTTCGCTGGCTCCTGCGTCTCTACTTCCACGTTGTGAGGACCGCGGCGGCTCCACTCCTCGTGACACCGTCCTCAGCCCTCGCTGGAACGACCCTCGGGCGCTTGCTGCGTCTGCCACACCCAGCGAAATGGCCGTGCTCTCCGGGGTCTGACGCCTGCTCTGAATCCCTCTGAAACCCCACGTCTCCTTTAGGAGAAGTGAGAGTGGTGTCAGGGCCAGGACAAGAGAGGGCGTGACCTTGGCCACCCAATGTGGCCATCTGGCCCTGTGTGTCCAGGCAAGGGCTGCCCCTGCCACCGGGAGAGAGCAGTTGGGTCAGCGCAGATGCCCTCGTGTCGGCCAAGTCCGCGCCAATGGCCGCGCAGCCCTCGCCCCATCGGGGACCCTGTCTCAGAAAGCAATGAGAAGGAGCAGCATCACTGTGGCCTCCTAGGCACACCTGAGTCCGCAAGGTGGTTTTCAAGGACGGCCACACTCGTGGGGTTGGCGTGGCCAGTGACATGCAGCCACCTGCTGAGACTGTCACCTACATTAGTGGCTGCCACAGCCTCCGCCTCTGTGTCAAACACGATGACCCGTCCCAGGGGCCCCCAGTTCTCTTGGTGATGCCGGAGCGTCTCCCGGTGACACTGCTGAGCAGCCTGGGCTCCAAGATTTCCAAGTTGATGCCGCGTCCGGCCAGTCACAGTGGTGGCCCCTCTGGAGCTTTCCTTTCCATGTCTTGCCCCTGTAAGAGGTGGCCTTGCCCACCCTTAGCCCAGGTCCCCGGCATGAACCTCTAAGTGTAGACTTCTTCTGGACCACAGACCCCGTAGAGAAGCTGACTTCTTACTGGACTCACTAAACCACACCGCAGGGACAGCAAACCCCGTGGTCTGTGTGTGCGGCCAGCCGATGGCTCTTGTCCCGGCTCGTGAGAAGACCCACCTTTACCCTACGTGCCATGGGGGGAGGCTGTCCAGGACCCGACCGCGCACAGCGGGGATTTACATGCAACCCTCCCATGCGGTTCTGTGGGCAGAACAGCTGCTTCAAGTCAAAAGTTGGTTTTTCTAAAAGAAACATTTGTGTGTTTTCGGTTTCAGACCCGATGCCTGGCGTTATAGAAGTGACACAAGCTACCGCACTGATTTAACTCAGGCCGGCATGGCCGTGGCTATAACGCGTGCTGATGGCCTCGCACAACACACACACACGATGACACGAAGACAACCACAGCAGCACTTCTCACAGCTCTGACTTTGTTTTGTGCAAATAAGACACGGATGGGCCCACAGTCACCGGTGAGCCCTCAGCCGTCAGGGATGCGTTTTCACATGCAGGTTTGAGGGGCTGTTTGGGGCAGCTCAGGTGTTTGGGGACTCCCGGGGCGTGGGGGAACAGACTTGTCCTCACCGGTGACCCTGCTCAGAGGCTCGCGAGCTGAGATTACCTCTGGACACGGGAACTCAGACCACAAGTGGACTCCTCAGCTTTTACGGGGAATTACAGCCTCTGCGAGAGGTGTACTTCCCTTTATGCGTGGTTTCCTAAGCCTGTGTGCGAGCTAGAAGAAAGCAAAGAGAGGTCTGGTGTTTGTGTGTGTGTTTAATACACCGACCCGGGGCCCTGCCGCAAACCGTGTCCTGGAAGTCCGTGTTCTCGTTGTTGTGTGGACACCGCTGCTCCAAGCCATCTGGAACTCCGCTGACCCAGACCTCAGAGCCGGCCTCTTGGTCAAAGCAGCCGACTGGTGCTCTTGAACGCAGTCTGAGGACGGTCCCAGACCTGCGTCTGGTCTCTCTGCCTCTCTCCGTCTCCCCATCTCTTCTGTTTTCCTCAACAGGTGGAACAAAGCCCACAATTCCCAGGAGGAGGTCGCGTGTCTGCCCCCAGCACTCGGAGATCGGAGCAGCGGAGTGGAAGTGAGGGCAGAGGGGAGCTGGGGGGTACCCCAGGCCGGGCCAGGTGAGGACCCCACAGGAAGCGAGGAAGCCATCGCCACCCTCTCCTTGCAGCTGCAAAGTGGCTCCCTGCCGGCACCGTGCATGCCCTGTTCAGACCTCGGGAAAGCACCTGGGGTGGTACCCGTGGCGTCAGGTGGGACACTGAGGCACGGGGAAGTCGGAGCAGCCACCTTCCTGCTGCAGGAAGTGGCAGTCACGGCTTTCTCGCACATCCTGCAGCATGGAAAGTGCCGCCTCCTCCAGGGAGCCCTCACTGAACACCACCCTCCCCTCTGCCATTAGAAGCAGGGAGGTGGACCTGGGGCTCCCCGGGAACCGCACGGCTGCCCCATCACCAGGCTTCACGCGCTGTGCTGCCACCACTCACGCATTCTTGGCTCTCCCGCTACACGCCCCAAAAGGCAGCACGGCTTGATGGCAAAGTCTTTAGACCTAAGGCCGGACTGCCTGGGTCTGAGCCCTGCTCTGCCACTGGAAGGCAGTGGGACGCAGAGCACATCGGTCACCTTCTCTGTGCCTCCCATTCCTCATCCATAGAATGGGACTAACAATTGTCCCGGCTCCCAGGGCCAGGGCAGGGATTAAACGGACAGACGTTTGGAAGGCACTGAAAGTACGTCGTGGTGCAGAGGACGTGCCCGTGGGTGTGAACTCGGTGATGCGGGTGTCGGGGGCCGCAAGGCAACACGACAGGGACCGAGTGTGTACGTGTGCCCTTTCATCCCCGTGTCGGGAGTGTCGAACACGACACCCGCTGCCGTCTGTGCTCAGTGCGCAGCTGGATGGTGACTGTGCTCAGGTGACCTTCATGCAGAAGCTGTTTTTAGCCACGATATTGTCACCGCTTCTCCGCAGTGTCAGATTTTCCCTAACCACGATGCTTCCAGGGGCAAAGTTTCCCTAACGCCAATGCTTCGATCTGCAGAAGGGCCTTGGTGTTCAGAATGCAAACGGAACGTCGTTCAGCAAGAAGAGGAAGGAGCCCTCAAGCCAGGAGAAGACGCGGAGGCACCTTGAGTACGTGCTGCGGAGGGCAAGCAGCCGGTCTGCGGCGGCCACGCGCTGGGGAGTGCAGCTGTGCGACGTCCCAGAGAGACAGAATGATGGCGACCGCACAGAGATCAGCGGCTTTCAGGGGCCGGGCCAGGGGCACAGAGGATGTTTAACGGCAGGGAGCTCTCTGTCTGATGCTATAACGGGGACGTGTGATACTATGCATTCGGCGAAACCCAAGACCTGAAATCACCAAGTGTCAACCCCGGCGCGGACTGCGGACTTAGCGGACACTGACGTCCGAAGCTCGGCTCGCCGGTCTGACACACTCCTGACGCGAGGTGCCGGCGGCAGGAGCGTGGCTGACAGACGAGGGTGCCTGGGAGCCCTCTGGACTTGCAGTGAGACTTTTCCCTAAACCTAAACCTGCTCCAGTATAGTCTATTGAAGTAAAATTTTGACAGGCGTGCAAGGACTGCCAGCACCTCCCAGCCGGAGAAAAGGTGACGGGCGTGGGATGCTCATTAAACAGAAACCACAATGCGGACACGTGGTGAGTGCACCTTCTGACTTCTGCCAGTCAGGAGGACACACTTTCCTTTGTCTGACCCCCCCTTTTCCACGAGGAAACACACCGTACCTCTCATTTTGCTGAGTTCGCTGGCGCGAAGCTCCTTACACGCCACTTCTAGGACTTTTTAAACACATTTAAAGAGAACGGTTGACAGGAGAGGGATAGAAGACGTTTCTTTACAGAACTTTCCAAGAACACAAGGGAAGACTGAGGGAGCGGTCATGGGGACTGGATTCCAACTGAGCAGAATATTCCAGACCTGAGAAAGCAACGCTACGCTGTCAGGTCCTGGGGGGAAAAATCACATAATATTGTTAAACGTATCCTTTTCCCTCTTCCATCTCCTCACAACTATTCTGTTTCTCCCTTTTGAGGGTAAACATGGTCCGTGCACACAAGGGAATATTACGCAGCTGTCAGAAAGGAAGAACACCCGACTTCTGCCTCAACACGGACAGGACTGGAGGAGATTGTGCTGAGTGAAATGAGTCAAGCAGAATGAGTCAGTTATCATCTGGTTTCACTTGCTTGTGCAGCACAAGGAATAACATGGAGGTCATGGGGAGATGGAGAGGAGAAGGGAGTTGGGGAAATGGGAGGGGGAGATGAGCCATGAGAGACTGTGGACTCCGGGAAACAACCTGAGGGTTTGGGAGGGGCGGGGGTGAGGGGCTGGGTGAGCCTGGTGGTGGGTATTAAGGAGGCACGGATTGCCTGGAGCACTGGGTGTTGTACGCAAATAAGGAATCATGGAACGCGACATCATAAATGAATGATGCACTGTATGGTGCCAACATAACACAATAAATATAAACAAATAAATAAAAATAAAACCCAATTCAGTTACAGCATCCCCTGTCGTTCACGAAAGATGTACTGAGCACCCACTGCGGACCACACGGTGCGCTGCATACGGGCCAAGCAGGGCTCAGCGGCTTCCTGGTCACCCTGGCAGCCTTTGGCCTCAGGACACGGGATCTTGCTCACAGGGCCTGTCTGCCCGCTTTCCCGTTCTCCCTTGAGGCCCTCCTCAGAGGGCAGGCGATTCCCAATAAATACCCCATAAAACACACGGCCATGTTGTCGTGGAGAACGAGCGACACGTTAGACGTGACCTCCCGATATGCTGTCCCTTTGAGAGTGCCTGTCCCCGGGAGCAGCCCGAGGGATGTCTGGGGGCATGGGTTAGTTTTGTGCGTTGACGGGGTGTGCTCAGTGACGATCGGTGGCTCCCTTTTGGTCCCTTTCCATTTCAGAAATCTTAATTACGTGGAGGACCGTCTTTCTCTCAGAAGCTAGAGCTGCTGGAAGGTTGCGATTCTGGCCCCGATTTTTCCCTTACGGGACTCTCAGCCACCTTCTCTGTGTCTTCCCTGCCGGCCTGATGAGGGGCCACGGCGAGGAGGAGACCTCGCTTCCTGCCCGTGTTTACCGCTCTGCCAAGGGCTTCTCTGGAGCCCCTTTTCTGTTGAAATACCATCTATTGTTGGCCGTTGTGTAACGCTTCCTGTCAGCGGAGCTGTTGTTTAAATAAGGCATTCCTGAAAATTACCTTATCCCAACCGGCCTCTTGCACTTTCCGGACGGAGGATCCTGGAGGTCTGACGAGGTCGTCTGCAGGGTGAGGTCATCAGCCGCTGGCAAAGCCATGTCAGTTCTCCTCTTTGCCTGAAATGTTCCCCTGTGGCTTGTCACTGCTCTACCCTAAAGCTTATCAACCTCTGGTTATCAAAAGGTGTCACGATCGACAGAAAGACTAGAACACACGCCGGCAAGGAAGGCAAGTTCCTTCCAATGTGTGCAAAGGACACACGAGTTCCTAGTGCACGGAGCCCACAGCCGCCCCCCAGTGCCCCTCAGGGCACCGCGCTGGACGACACCAGCCGGCTAGAAGGGTTCCGTCAGGTGCTTCCTTAGGCCAGCACCCCTGCACCCTCCCTGCCTTTCCAGAGACCGGCCAGGAGCTTGCCTGGCCCTGGGGTGCAGCAGACCGTAAGGCGCCTCCACTCCCGATGCACCGTCCGCCCCTCGCCAGCCCCCACCCCTGCCCCCCGCCCAGACCGGCCCATCACTCGTCTCAGGTAGAGCTTAAATATTCTGGCCGAGTCAAGTGGGCAGAACTGGTTTGTCTTTCTTTGTCTTTTAAACATTTCTTGCGTCTGAGACAGAGGACAAAACAGATGCTCCTCCCGCCTCCTACAGTAACAACTTGAAGGAACCTAAGAAGAAAACATACCAATTAAACCGGCAGTTCCGACCCGTCGTGGTCCCGGGATCCCCTCATGATCGTAAACAGAAACTGAGGACCCCGGAGAGCTTCGGTTGAGCATTTCTTTACTGGTGTTCTCTGTGCTGGCAATCAAACCTGAGCTTAAAAATATTCATTCGTAGGTATTCATTAGTAACAAATATTTATTGGTAAAACATGTGCTCGTATGTTTAAAATAACAATAATACACTCATGACATGTTGGCACAAATGGCCTATGTGAAGCAAAAGTACAAATTGCCCGAACAACCAAATCGTGAGCAGAGTACCCGTGGTTCGACTTGCCCGTCTTTCCGACAGCTGAGCGGCCGGGGGGTGGGGGCTTGTCGCCGCTTCTGTGCCAAAGCCGTCGTGATCGCACGGGGGTGTGGCCTCTGCGAACCTCCAGGGCACAGTCCCCAGCGGCTGAGGCAGAAGAAGCAAAGGCCACTGACATTATCGTGGCAAGGTTCGACCCCAGACTCCGCCGGGGTCTGTGAAGCCGACTATCGAGAAGTACCGAGTTAAATCAAGTGTTTCACTTCAGAAAAGCCGGCGGGAGTGGCATCAATTGTCCCTCTGGGACCCCCTTTCTGATGCTGGAGGCCCCCCAGGCCCCTGGCATGAAAACACAGGCTCGCGCGGGAGGTCACCTCGTCTCCGGCACACCGGGTGGGGTTCACCCGCTTTGCGCGTGCCCCCTCGCACACTCCATCCGTCCCAGGGGACCCGAGCCTCTCTTTCTGTGCGGGTTCAAGTCATGGTCTCTAGGACCTTCTGGCCAAGACGACTTGCTGGTTTTCAGCGTTTTCACACCAACCAGGTCCAACCTGGCGGCATCTCCTCTTTCTGATAGCAACAGTGGGTTCGGATCATCTCCGGCTCTCTGAGCCCGACAGCCGCCCGCCCAGCCCGCTTACTCTGAGTCGGGAGGAGGCTGGGCGCTCAGGGCTCGTGCTTCTGCTTGCAGGAGCCCTCCTGGGTAGAGCGGACGATGTCAGGACTGCCAGACAGCAGAGGGCCGGAGCAGACAGATCCCTGACTCTCAGAAGGTCAAAAGTGTAAGCTGAGATTCCTGATTTGATTTTTTAAAATCTTGCTTTGCTGTAAAAGTGCATCAACCCTGTGTGTTCCTTTCCTTGCTAGATCTGAGGCACCACTGCTCGTTACACCAAATCACATCTTCAAACCACAGCGACGTCCCCACTTTTAGAAGGTCTCCGCGTTCTTTTGCCAGTTGTGCTGCGTGATTCAAGTGTTCAAGTGCTCTAGAACCGAAGTCCGCGCGTTTGACCGACTTCCTGACTGCCATCACCCACAAACAGAAAAAGAGACCTCAGCTGCCCTCACTTGAGCAGTGGCAGCACATGTGGTGACACAAACCCCGAAATCTCACAGTCTGGCTGCGGACTGGAAACGCTGGTTGACTCCTGTGTGAACGCGTCATATCCTATTCACCTGCGTCCACAACGACTCGACGACTCTTCCCCCCGTTGGATTTTTTGTCGTAAATCACTTGACCGTAAATGTAAACGTTCTGTCGCAACTTTCCTTTCTCTTCCACTGAACTGCGTGGATGCACTCCAGGCCTTTCTATTTCTGTTTTCGTGTGTATGCTTGACTTCCCATGAGTCACTCTGCACCTGTACACACTAGCATTCACTGGGGCACTGCTCCAGGATTCTGTTTAAACGCCTGGATGAGTAAGGCTTCTTCTCTTTGGCCTGTAGAGCTGTCCGTGGCCGAGGAACCCAGTTTAGGGTTCGAATCATTGACAAATTGGTCCCGACTCTCCCTTTCTGTCAAGGCCTTGCGTGTCTCCTCCTCTATGTGGGTATGTGGCCTCAAGTTCAGCCAGAGATGGGAGGATTGCCAGGACTCCTCTGGCCTCTGGTGAGTGAGCACACGGCCCTGTGCACAGGCCCAGACTTCCAGGCTCACAGAAACATGTGGGAGCTTATCAGGATACACAATGGCAGCCTCATTCTTTGTATTTCCCTGTCACATTTCTGGTAAGTCTGCGAGTCTGCTGGCCCCAACCAGAATCATAGCCTCAGGCTCTCTGGGGTGTTCATCCCGCTCCTCTCCAAATCAGGTCATCACCCTCTGGTGGCAAAGCGTACGGATTTCGGGCCCCCAGCAGTCCAGCACTGACAGAGCTGAGAGGTGCGGACAGGACCTGCCCCCAACAAAAGGGCCACAAACTCGGACTGTCTTTCCTGAACAAACCTTCCTCAATTTGTTTTATGCCTTTGGTTGATTTATAGAGTCTTGAAATGGTGATTTTTGACAGTCTTTTCTAGTTCTCTTGTCTTTTTGGAGGGTTGGGGTGAGATTTGCCAAGCTCTTCTCACTGCACCCTATGCAAGTCCGGCCCCAGGACTCCGTTCAAACAAGCCCTGCATATTTGTCTGATGTCCCCTATGGTTTGGGAACAAGCACCGGGGATGAGCGACCCTGCTTCTGTCTAAAACCGATTTTCAACTTGTGCCACAGCTTGTCCTGTCCCCTCTCGCAAGAGTGCCGCTGCTCTCTCCTGAGCCTGCTTCCATCAGAAGCCGTCCCACTGGGTTTGCCCTCTGCTGTGCTCTCCTCCCAGCCACTCACCTGACTACTGGTTTCAGAGAGAGCGAGAGTGCAGCAGGGAGCGGCGGAGAGAGAGAGGGAGAGAGAGAGAGACTCAAGCAGACTCCATGCTCAGCGTGGAGCCCACTGTAGGGCTCACCCTCAGAACCCTGAGATCACGACCTGAGCCCAAACCAGGAGCCCGCACTCCGTCGACTGCACCCCTGCATGACTCACTTCTTCACCTCCTTTAAAATCTGTTCAAATCTGATCCTTCTCTTATGACTTTGTATAAAATCATAAGTTTTCTTATTTGTTATGCTGATAGTCTTTTTTTCCCCACTTCTCCATACTAGACTGTACACCCCAAAAGGCAAGCATATTTGTTAGTTTGTTCACTAACACGTCCCAGGTGCCGAAAACAGTCTCCAGAACACAGTAAGTCACTGTGGGATGAATGCACGTAGGACCGAGAATTCTGCATAGGAAGTGACACCGGGTTATTTTATGTAAGTTAGTGCAAGGGGTTCAGTTATTTCCACCAAGAAAGGGATACTGTTTTGTTAGAATTCTAAGAGGTCACACAGGCATTGGGCTTCTTGGCTGAATCTTGGCAAAGTTAGGGAGGAAGAAGAGAGGAGAATCACGAATTATTTTCAAGTATACTCTGCCTCTGCAGCACTCAGAAATCTCACTGTTTCCATTTCTTGTGCTCTTGGAGGGTGGTAATACTGGAGTTTCTTCTTTTGTTATCTAGTTAGCATCTGGTGGTAGGAAGGAAATACCTGAGGACTGTATCATCCCACCCCTAGGCCCTTCTGCTGTCACTTCTAAGTGAGGCACGGGTGCTACTGGATACAAGGGCACAGCACCTTGGAGAGGGATTTGCTTTGCTCTTCTTCACCAGCTTCCAGCCTGTGAGTGTGACCACCATGATACCTGAGCTGTGGGAGCGGACTGGTCGTGTTGTGTCCCCATGACTGGCACGCGTTCCCACAGCAGTCAGTGCTTTTTCTCTGTCTGTTGCTATTGCTTCTGGAAAGCTTGGCTATTAAGTCCTTTACCATTTTGTAAGCCATTCTTTTAAATATTCTTTTTGTGAAAAGCAAATGAACTGGTGATTTTTTTTCATTCATCCAACTCTGAAACCACCACCAATCAACAGCTGAGCAATAAGAAAAGTGAAAGTACAAGGGACAGACCACAGTTTTTTTTAACTTCTTATTTTGAAATAAGGATAGACTCTCAAGAAGTTGTAAAAATAGTACAGAAAAGTCCTGTGTACATGCCTAGCAGCTTCTCCTAATGGTAACAGAATACTTAACTAGGCTACATGGCCAGACCCAGGAAACTGACACTGACACAGTAAAATAATAAAACACTTTAGAGTAAATTTAACTAAGGAGGTGAAATCTCTCCATTCTGAAAACTACAAGACATTGATGGAAGAAATTAAGGAAGACATACAAATGGTATGTAGACAAACAAAAGGTATCCCATGTTCATGGATTGGAAGAATTGATATTGTTTAACTGTCAGTACCAGAAAAACCCATATGTGGATTCAACACAATCCTAACCCATATTCCAATGACATTTTTTACAAAGAATAAACAATCCTAAAATTTACATGCACCCAAAAAAGATCCCAAATAGCCAAAGCAAATCTGAGAAAGAAGAACAAAGCAGGAGACATCACACTTCCTGATTTTAAGCAATACTATAAAGCTATAGTAATCAAAGCTGTGGTATTGGCATGAAAATAGACAACTAGACCAATGGGACAGAATTGAGAGCTCAGAAATAAACCTAAATATATATGGTCAACTAATATTTGACAAGGGAGCCAAGAATATTTAATGGAAAAAGGACAGGTTTTTTTTAAGTAAATGGTGCTGGGGAAATTGGATATTCACACATAAAAGAATGAGTCTAGACCCTTATCTTATACCATTCATAAAAATTAACTCAGAATGAATGAAAGACTTAAACGTAAGACCTGAAACCATAAAATCCCTAAAAGAAAACATAGGAAAAAACTGCCTTGACATGGGTCTTGGCAATTTTTTTTTCCTGTTTGATTTTTTTTATTTAATTTAATTTTTTTTCAGTGTTCCAGAATTCATTGTTTATGCACCTCACCCCAGGCTCCATGCAATACATGCCCTCCTTAATACCCACCACCAGGCTCACCCAACTCCCCACCCCTGACCCTCCAAAACCCTCAGGTTGTTTTTCAGAGTCCACAGTCTCTCATGGTTTGTCTCTGCCTCCAATTTCCCCCAACTCACTTCTCCTCTCCATCTCCCCATGTCCTCTGTGTTATTTCTTATACTCCACAAGTAAGTGAAACCATATGATAATTGACTCTCTCTGCTTGACTTATTTCACTCAGCATAATCTCTTCCAGTCCCATCCATGTTGCTACAAAAGTTGGGGATTCATCCTTTCTGATGGAGGCATCACACTCCATAGTGTATATGGACCACATCTTCCTTATCCATTCGACTGTTGAAGGGCATCTTGGTTCTTTCCATAGTTTGGCATCTGTGGCCATTGCTGCTATGAACATTGGGGTACAGATGACCCTTCTTTTCACTCCATCTGTATCTTTGGGGTAAATACCCAGTAGTGCGATTGCAGGGTCATGGGGTCGTTCTATTTTTAATTTCTTAAGGAATCTCCACACTGTTCTCCAAAGTGGCTGCACCAACTTGCATTCCCACCAACAGTGTAAGAGGGTTCCCCTTTCTCCACATCTTCTCCAACACATGTTGTTTCCTGTCTTGCTAATTTTGGCCATTCTAACTGGTGTAAGGTGGTATCTCAGTGTGGTTTTGATTTGAATCTCCCCGATGGCTAGTGATGACGAACATTTTTTCATGTGTCTGTTAGCATTTGTATGTCTTCATTGGAGAAGTGTCTGTTCATGTCTTCTGCCCATTTTTTGACATGATTATCTGTGTTTGTGTGTGTTGAGTGTGAAGAGTTCTTTATAGATCTTGGATATCAGCCCTTTGTCTGTAGTGTCATTCTTGGTAATGTTTTTAAATCACAAGCAACAAAATAAAAAATTAACAAGTGGGACTTTGTCCCTAAAAAGCTTCTGTGTAACAAGAGAAACCATCAACAAAGTGAAAAGAAAACCTATAGGATGGGAAACAATATTTATAAACCATATATCTGGTAAGGGGTTAATATCCAAAATACATAAGGAATTCATACAAATCAATAGCAAACCCCCCAAAACAAAAAAACCCCATATAACAAACAAAGAAAAAACCAAACAGTCTAATAAAAAAAATAGGCAAAGGATCTGAATAGACATTTTTCCAAATAAGCTACACACATGGCCAACATGTATATGAAATGATGCTCAGAATCACTAGTCATTAGGTCAAAACCACAAAATCACACCTGCTAGAAGAGCCATCACCACGAAGACAAGAGACGACAGGTGCTGGCAAGGATGTGGGGAAAGGAGACCCTCGTGCACTCTTGGTGGGAACGCAAACTGGCGCAGCCACTATCGAAAACAGTATAGAGGATCCTCAAAAAATTGAAAACAGAGCTACCCTATGATCCAGCAACTCCACTTCTGGGAATATATCCACAGGAAGCAGAAACTCTAACTCAAACAGTTAGATGGACCCCGTGTTTACTGCAGCGTTATTCACAACAGCCAAGGCACAGAGGAGACAAGCCGTCTGTCAACAGGTAAATGGATAAACAAAGTGTGATATATGTAAGATAGAATATAATTCAGCCATAAGAAAAGGAAATCCTGCCATTGGCAACATTACACCAAATGAAATAAGTCAGACAAAGACAAGGCCTGTGTGATTTCATGTACATTTGGAATCTAAAAACGAAACTCAGAAAAAAGAGATGGGCCTTGTGGTTGCCAGGAGCAGGGGCGAGGAGACGGGACCTTGGTGGTCGGAGGCACGGACCCGCCGTGGTGAGGGGAGCGAGAGCGCGGAGGTAACGGATGAGACACGACGACAGCTCACACGGCCGCGGGACGCCGGGAAAGCTGCCGCGGGAGAGTAGGTCCCGAGTGTCGTCATCACCAGGGAGACTTTCCCCTTCCTTTACATTCCTTTTTATTGTATCTGTGAGATGACGGGTGTTCACTGAACTTACGGCGGCGATCACCTCACAGTGCACGCAAGTCAGACCTTCTCACCATCCACCTGACTCTCGCAGGAACTCGCGTCAACCGCTCAGCACCACCGGCGACAAACGGGCCGGCTGAGGCACGCGCTCCTCTAAAGAAAACTCTGGATGAAGAGATAGTCAAATGCCAGGAAATATTGGCCTTAGGTTTTACACTTTACTTTCTATGATGTCCGTGATCTAATTAAGTGGCAAGAGAGGACAAAATAAAACTGTAGCCTATTTACACAGAAATAGGGGTATTGGTTTCCTGTCAGTACCCTAGCACGTCACCATGAACTCGGAAGCCTCAAACGACAGAGAGTAAGTCTCCCGTAGCTCTGGGGACCAGGCGTCCAGCATCAGTCTGTCTGGGCTGAAATGAAGCTGTCTGATGGCCACGCTCCCCTGGGAACTTCTAGAGAGAATCCCATTAACTTCTGGGGCTACCACACCCCTGACCTGTGCCTCTCTCATCTCACAGCCTCTTCTGTGAATTCTTCTCCTTCTGCCTTTCTCTTCTAAGGACACATGGACGTGTTGGCATCTAGAGCCCACTCAGAGAATCTGAATAATCTCATCATGTAAGATCCAGAACTTAGTCCCCGGTGCAAAGACCCTTTCTCTTTATAAGGTCACATTGGCAGCTTCCAGAGATTAGGAATCTCTGGGGGTACCTTTAGGGGCATCTGGCATCTTTGGGGGGTCATGATTCAGCCCGCTACAGAAGGCAGATTCAGGAGTCAAATGAGGAAAGGTCTGTCACCTGTGGGGTGGTGGGGTTTGTCCTGGGAACACGGTCTCGCCTTAGCTTAGCCAGAAGGTAAGTCCAAAAAAGAAACAAGAACCTGGGGCTGGTTTGTAGGTATTGGTCCGTGGCCACTTCAGGGTCCCGGGGTGCGAGGCTCCTCCGCTGGAGCCGCTCTCCTCTTTGGATGCTTTGCTAGAGGGTCTGAGATACTTAGTGCTTACTTAGTGCTCACCACCTTTTCCTAAAACACAACTGTAGTTTTTACAAAATGGGTAGGTTTTGTTTCTGCGATATAAACTACTTCTCTCATCTCGGTAGACAGAGTAACTGTTTCTGAATTTATAAACCAGGCACTGAGTCTGGTCTGAGTCACTGTCACTGATCTTCCACTGTAACTGGCCACTTTGCCAGTGAACATCCAGAAAATCTCCGGGCGCGTGGGCGGAGCCCCGTAGGCGGTAGATGCTTGATGAGACCGGAGGGAACGAGCTCGGGGCCATGTGCACGATCACCCCCGCCAGCACCTCCCCCATGAGCCACCATGAATCACGCAGGATTGATAGCACATCTGAGACAAAGATGCTGACTTTGTCAGCATCGCCTGCGAGGAAAGTGCACTCAGTGCCCTCCTGAAGTTGCTCTGGGAAAGTCTCATCCCACGAACCCATCTGAATGGGACAAAATGAGCTCAAGGGTCGGAGAGAAACAAAGAATGTTTTTGTGACACACCGCGGTCAGCACGGCCTGTTGTGGCAGGTGTCCATCCCGTTGCGCAGGGTGGATGACGTCATGCGTGGGGGCGTCTGCTCGCCACCGGCCTTCCTCCCTCCACGATGACGTCGTCATCCCCTCTGGAGGGCAGTTTTTATGGGCAGTGTGGACGCTGTGAACGCAGCCGGGACCAGTGGTGTTTTCAAACAGTTCTGTTTAAAAGGCAGTCCCAAAGCGATTCTGGTTTTGTTTTCCAAATCCACAGTCTAGTGCAAGAGTACAAGAACGATATCTATCGTTCACATTTTAATTCAAGTTTTACGTACTTTTCTCTTCTCTTTACGTACTTTTCTTTGTCCCTTGTAAGGTGTGTTGTTAATTTTATACTATTTTATTTATAATTTATACTGTTGTTAATTTTATACTAACTAAAATAGAACAATTCTACAACTGTGTGAAATGCTAAAGTAAGTTGGGTTGTTTTTGTTTTTAAATAAAATACAAATACCTTGTAAAAACTTGTTTCAGGGTTCTGGTTCAAGAGCACGTCCCTCCCCCATGGCCAACTTACAGCAACACAAAGAATGAGGATTAGAGAAGAAAACACAATTTTCATTGAAAATACATGCAAAAATGGAAGTTTCAAAGGGTAGCTGGCCAAGTATAACAACCTTGGGCCAGAGGGAGACCTGACACCAAAAGGGCATAGGCAGCCCCCACAGGTCTTTCCCAGCCTACGGTTTCCCATAAAAGGGTTACAGCCCCATGCGTCCAGCGGACGGTCCTGCTGGAAGCACCCACAGCGGGCACTGCAGGGGAGCGGGACCAGAGGGAAACCGTCAAGATGCGCAGTCTTTCCTCAAAGCGCAGGGGTTGGAGAAGGAACTTCATGGCCGTCGGGTCAGTATTAGCTGTTCCAATACCCCAAACGCCCTGGCACATCTGGGCGGGGCTGCCAGGCACATGGGCCCACCAGGGTGGGTAAGCAGATCCCGCCCTTGCCCGGAGGACATGGAGTGACGGGAAATCCTTTGGAAGGACACCTGAGCTCAGCTACTGCTCTCCCCCTCGATCTGGCCTTGCCCCACGCAGGTCTCAGCAAACAGCTCATCCAGAGAGAACCGCTCTCCGACGCTGGGTGATTCCCCCAAGACGAGGACGGGCGCAGGCAGGAGGCCAGCTGAAGATGATCCATCAGAAGCAGAAGAAAAATGTGCATGAACTTTTCTCCACGAGCTCGGGGAAAGGAAAGAGTTTCGTCTCCCAGAAATCGGGACTCGAGGAGGAGATACGAGACGTCACAGAAGAGGCAGGAGCTCTGGAGAAGACCAGGGCGGTAGCCGTGGAAGGAAAGAGCGAGACCGTGTGGCAGCCGTGGCTGCAGGCTCCCCGGGAACAGGGTGGAGAGCGGCCAGGCCCCGCGGGATCCACGCCGCGGGAGGAAGGGGGGCAGTGGGCTTGGCAGGGGTGAGGCTGAGCTCTGATGCACTCTGTCCATTCGGGTCCTCCAAGAAGCTATGCCCGAGAGGGGGCTGGATGTGCAAGGGCACAGCTGTAGCCCGCCACAGAGCTCCAGCAGCTCCCTCACCCGGCTCTGCGCCCTGCCTCCAGAACGCGCCTGCCCATCCCACGTGGACGCCTCGGCTCGGGCCACCACTGACCGGGTCCTGCAGCTCCGTGCTGGACAGTCTCTGTGTGGGAAGCCTGCCCACCCCGTGTCCCCATCCTACACACCGGGGCCCTTCCGGGGGCCGTGCTTCTGTCTCAGAGAAGCCGGACCCTCACCCTGCAGGTGATGAGACAGCAGCGCGGGGAGCTCCCGAGATCAGCCCCTGCGGGAGGGAGTTCAGAAGCAGGACAGGGCGGGTGTGGTGGGGTGGGGTGTGTATGGCGGGGGCAGGTGTGCAGTCCCAGCAAAGGCAGGCGCTGCTCCGACAAGGATCTCTGGAACAGGACGGCCCTCGGAGTGGCCTGAGCAGGACCGAGCGGGCGGGTCCTTATTCCCCTGCGTTGACCGGTCGGCGAACGTGGCCTGTCCTCCCCCAGAGGCGCAACCTTGGGCCGGGGGTGTCTTCAACCGCGTCAGTCCCGGAAGAGTGCAGGCAGCCGGGAGCGGTCCTCCCGCGGCGCTCCCCACAACCGGGGTTCGGTTATCCCGACTGCCGGCATGTCCCCAGCAGACATGGGGCAGGACACACTGGGGAGACCGCTTTACTGGGATGGGGAAACGCGTGCCCACAGGTGACCCCACACCCAGCGACAAGGTCCTCCCAGAATGAATGTCCGTGAAGACACGGCCCTTGCGGGAGCTGAACCACTGAGAGGTCTGCGCTCTGTGGGGTCTGCGCTCTGTGGGGCTTTTCAGGTGAAGGAAAACAAGCCGGATGGAAAGTCAGAAACGCAGGAAAGACTGAGGGGCAAGGCGAGTGTCAAATACGTTGTTAAATCTAGAATGACACGGACTTCCCCAAGCACCTCGTGACAAACCCGAGAAGCGGATACAGCAGGTGGGAACCGACAGGCGCGTTCTGCGGTCTGTGTGCAAGTGGGGAGAGTCAAAGCATCGATGTGCACCGACTCCGGGAGTCCGAAAGGCGCCCCGGTATCCTGTAAAGTACCCAGGAAGCCATTACAAGAATGGGAAATTCTCGGCAACCCAAGCAAGATAAAAAAATAATATTAGGACAGGTGGGACAACAGAAAGACATCGCAAACAGAAGGACAGAGAAGGTTTGGAATAAAGAATGAAGAAAAGAAGGAGGAGCTAGCGCTCAACCACATCAGGCTGGTGTGGCCATACCAATGGCCGGCAAGGTGTGCGCGGGGCACAAGGATCTGTCACAGGCAGTGAGTGTCACTGTGGATAACGGACGCTGAATTCACCTGCAACGTAGCCTCAAAATATGTAAAGAAAAGCGAATAGAACTACAGTTCACGATCACGGTGGGAGGTTTTATTACATATCACTCAGCAATTCACCAAATAATAACCCCCAAATCCGGAAGTTCCGGAAAGAGTCCATCACGACCTTGACCGAACAGGCCTGTATGCCATATTTCCTCGAATCTAAGAGTCACTACCACACACACGGTTACTCGGCGGACCGCTCGGAGAGAAGGAAATCTCGTCAACGGTGACTTGATTTCTCATCACTCGGAACCGCGCCTCCAGACTTACTGAGAAGGCTTCTCCGTGGTTCATGACGATGTTCTCATGTATGCGTGAAACAGAGAATAGAAATAAATTGCAGAAGGTATTTCTACGACACGTTCGAGCATTCTTTGCTTTGGGATCTCTTTGAGATGAGGAGCCATCAGTACGCACGTTTCTGTGCGCGTTCTAGTCCTCGGTGACTCAGGAGGGCTGGGGGTACAGCGTGGCCCAGAGAGAGCCCCGTCCCTGTCCACCGCAATGCTGCCTCTGAGACTCTGCTGCTTGAGCCGACCTGAGCGTGAAAGTGGAGCCTTTCCAGGCAAAATGGGGACGCACAGGTCATTCTTTTTTGTTTGTTTTTGTTTATTTGACAGAGAGCTAGAGAGAGAGCACAAGTAAGCAGAGCGGCAGGGAGAGGGGGAGAGGGAGAAGCAGACTCTCTGCTGAGCAGGGAGCCCGATGCGGGGCTCGATCCCAGAACCCTGGAATTATGACCCGAGCCGAAGGCAGCCGCTTAACCAACTGAGCCACCCGGGCGCCCCCGCACACGTCATTCTTAAACGGCCCTTCAGTGATCTGTCTGCTGGAAGTCATGCACGCCTTCATGTATACACACGCACTGACAGCCCCGTCCAGACCGTCCCACGTCCCTTTCTGGTTATAAAATCCACCTTAATTTCAAGATATTGAACTGTGAATAGCGTACATCTAAAATTCATTGAAATACAGTAACACACGGTATCTGACAGCACCAGAATATACAATATTTTCAAGCACAATATTTTCAAGTGGAACATTTATAAAAATTCCCCACAGAATGACCTTAAAAAGAGCCTCAGTACATTTTGAAGACTTATAGAATGACCTTAAAAAGAGCCTCAGTACATTTTGAAGACTTATAGAATTACAGAGTGGTTCTCTGCTCACAGTCTGTCAGGCTATAAATCTATAACAACGGAAAAACTGAAAGCTTCCTGTATGTTTGAAATTCGAATTATACTTCTAAATAACCAATAGGTCCAATGAGAAATTATAACGGCAGTTGAAAATACTTTTTAATAAACTTAACAGAAAAAAGATGTTGGTCTCAAAGGAGTATCGGTTAATCCTCGAACAACAGGATTCGAACCGTGTGGGTCCACTTGCACACGGACTGTTTTCGGTAAGTACAGTACGGTACCGTAAACGTATTTTCTCTTCCTTATGATTTCCTTAATAACATGTTTTCCCTCTAGCTTACTTTATTGTAAGAAGAAAGCGTATAATAACAATCTGTAAAATGTGTGTTGATCGAGGGTTTCTGTGATCGGGAAGGCTTCCAGCCCACAGTAGGCCACTAGTGGTCAGGTTTTGGGGAGTCACAAGTTACATGAGGATTTTCAATTGCACGGGGGAGTCGACACCCCAACCGGCCCCATAACTATATTAGGAAAGAAGAGAAAAGGATATTAGGAAATCAACACAAAAGTAAACCCGAAGAAAGTAGAAGAAACTTCAGAACACATGTTAATGAAACAGATGACAAATACCTCAAAGAGAAGAGTGGTCTGACGCTGGTCCTTTGAGACGGTAAAGCAAGCCCTAAGAACGGGGAGCAAGGGGTGGTGAGAAAGGCCTCCTTTGTCGCCCTGACTTCTGTCTCCAGGGGGATACGCCGACCCACGTGGTCCCTTTCACGCTACTTTCTTAGTTCAGCAGGGCGACCTTGTTCTCCCTGAGATTTTCTGGGCCTTGCTCCTGCCTCCCCCTGGGCTCTGCCCATCTCCTTACAGCGTGGGAGGACGGGGGTGTTCCCACATTTCCTCGTTGTCTTCTTACGTACAGGCTGGCCACCCCCTGCTGCTTTCTGCCACAGTCCCGGACCGTCACTTAGCACTAGCTGAGCCCCTGGCATAGACGCCCTCATACTGTGGGGCAGACACATGACCTAACACTGACCCCATCGTCCCAGGAGGCAGGGGGGGCCACATCCAGCTCTCAGGCAAGCAAACAAAACCATTCAAAGGAATTCAAAACGGGGAGAGAGGGGCACCTGGGTGGCTCAGTGGTTACGCCTCTGCCTTCAGCTCAGGTCATGATCCCAGGGTCCTGGGATCGAGCCCCACATCAGGCTCCCTGCTAAGCAGGAAGCCTGCTTCTCCCCCTGCCACTCCCCTGCCTGTGTTCCCTCTCTCACTGTGTCCCTCTCTGTCAAATAAATATGCAAAATCTTTAAAAAAAAAAAAAACCGGGGAGAGAAACCAGGTCACACACCCTCCAGGCAAGCTCACCCTTCGCCCCCCATGAGAGGGACATGCCAGCAGCTCGGCTTGTCGGCTTCTCGTCCCATCATCCTGGGCAAACTCACCCAGGATGACCGTCTGAGTGTCCCCTCATGTGGGATAAAGTATGGCTCCGTTTTAAAACCCGTCCGTTCCGCCGTCCTTTGCAAGGTCATTCCGGGCGGCCGGGCCCCCCCCCGGGTGGATCTGTGTGGTCACGGACGAGCCTGATTTCATGGGAACAGCCGCCTCCTCCCCAACCCTCAGCTAGGGGTTACTGTCCCTCAGGGAACAAGCCGAGCTCTGTCTGGGCGGAAGGCTGGGAGACGGAGGAATGTGTGCATCTTCTTACCGGTGGTCTTAGGGGTTCCTGCAGGTCTCCTTAGGGGTTCCACACACCAGACATACCATCCACCACGGCTCACTCAGCACGGGAGGCCAGAGCACCCAGGCGTCCTGCCTGGAAGAGGTCACATTTAAGGTCGCTTCTGCCCCAAAGCCACCATGGCCGTGTCTGGCTACGCAGTAGTTGCTGGATTGCTCTCCGACGGACTGTTCGCAATGAGATGGCCATCGCACTGGAGGCCACAGCTTTCCTCCAAAAACGTAGTTGTAAAAAGATTCATGTCAACTGTGTTACCCGCCTTTGGAAATCTCCTTATAAACAAGCAGTTAAGTTCTTCCGAGTCGTGGGGTCGATCACTGGCACTGGGCAAGGTTTAACTTCAGAGCGGGAGGGAGTCAAGACATACATTTTCCCCTCAAGCTCCTCCCAGTTTCACGTCAAACATCTGTAAGTCCCCAAACAGAAACATTAACCCTTGTATGGGTCATCACCGTCACTGGGGTCACTGGGCGTGGTAGGGTTGGCTCGTAGGGTCTGTGGGAATGATGGAGACCCCAGCGTGAGCAGGGAATGACTGTGATCATAGGGCCTGTGGGGGCAGGGGACCCGCCGTGCACCTTCAGCTGTCCCATGCACTCTTAGCCCGTGGGAACGTCACTTCAAGGAGCCGCTGTGTCCAGAGCAGCTCCCGTCCTGCTGGAACTGGAGGGACTTCTCCTGAGAAGTCGACCTGACCTTTCACATTTCGTTTATGTTCTTTTTTTTTTTTTTTTTCGTTTATGTTCTTAAAAGAATGGAACGGCAACATTTCCCCAAGATGGGGTCTTTTGACCTTTGAAAGTGCCACAGTGGCAATCTGAGCACTTTTCTGAGTTATTTTCAATACTTCCTACAGCTTAATAGAAACCAAACATTTACCAATAATAAGGCCACAGAGGCTAACTGAAACGGCCTGTTTCTTCTCATGAGCCGGGGATCTCGCCCGCGTAATCTATTTTCATCTTGGCTTACTGCTGCGAGTTGTCATTTTTGCAGCTACTGATTTGTGTACTCAGTGATTAATAAAAGGGAAGAATTTATTTGTTTTCCCTTAATGAAATCGATCGGGTCGGTAGATGCCATGTTTTAACTCATGAGGTCTGTCTCAGGGCCCTTGCTGAGGAGAAGGAGCTGCTGGCCAGGCCACTGCCCTTCGCTGGCCACTGGCTGTCACGGTTCCTGAGCCCGGAGAAGAGCCCGATCAAACCAGGTTGCAGGGAACACATCACGACGCCCGCGCGGGCTTCCGCACAGCTGAAGCACGTGTCCTGGTGAGGCCTCGACCAACAGACTATCACGTGTGTTTTTCTCATGTCTGTGCATAGAAACGGCTCAGGAGTTGTTGATGATGTTGTTTTCACGGCGGCCTTCGTAATCTGATCATAGAACCTGGGAAAGATAACACAGAAAATTAACCATCAGATGATCCAACTTTATGGCCAGTGGCGCAGAGACATTAACTGTACATTAGTAAATTCAGCACATTTATTAAACATAGAACAAAATGCAATCAAGTAAGTTTACTCTAGGATAGTTTAACCTTGGTAATTTTTTATTCAAGATTTTATTTATTTGAGGGAGAGAGAGCATGAGCAAGGGTAGGGACAGAGGGAGAGGGAGAAGCCGACTTCCCCCCGGGCAGGGAGCCTGACGCCGGGCTCCTTCCATGCCAGGATCCTGGAATCACAACCTGAGCCGAAGGCAGACTCTTAACTGACGAAACCACCCTTGGTAATCTCTACAAATATAATTTATTTTATTAATTTATCACAAATTTTTTGAGATGGATCACATCTATGGAGAGCAAGAATTTTGAAGACTCGACATCCTGATTTTTTTTTAATATATTTATTTATTTGACAGCAGGAGGGATTACAATTAGGAAGAGAGGCAGGCAGAGAGAGGGGGAAGCAGGCTCCCGCTGGGCAGGAAGCCTGATGTGGGGCTCGATCCCAGGACCCTGAGATCATGACCTGAGCTGAAGGCAGAGGCTTAACCCACTGAGCCACCCAGGCGCCCCAACATCCTGACTTTTTTAAGGAACATCTAGTGCCGTGCGAATGACCGCAAATGTCCTTAATAAAGCGTGTGCGTCGAGATCGAGACCCCGCGCGTCCTGATAAACAACCAAACGCCCCCGAGGTGTGCTGGAGGCTCAACAGGACCCGCGCCGCGCTGGTTTCCCGCGTGTCTGGACGCGGGAGCGCGGGGACTCCCAGACCCGGCGGACGCGCACGACGCGGCCGGAGCCCCCAAACCAGCTCAACGCAAACGCGCAGAGCGCGGCCCGGGCGGGGGGCGTGTGGCCGCGGCCCCGGCCCCGGCGGAGTCTCGTCCCCGAGGAAACCGTCCGGCCGCCGCTCCGGCCCGCGGCTCCCCTGTCCCGCGGCAGGAGCCTCGCAGCAGCGCCCTCGGCCCCTCCCCTGCCCAGCCCGCGGCTTCACGCGCGAGGTTCCAGCCGAGCTTCCCGCGGGCAGCGGCCGGGACCCCACAGGCGCTGCAGGGCGAGGCCGGCACTGGCGATGGCTCTGCAGGGCCTGCGGGTCAGTGAACTCACCCACGGACGCAGTGGTTCGCTTCAGGATTGCCTGAAACCCAGATGTCGCCGGGTCGCGGGCCGTGGGACCCCGTCCCCCGTGAGGCCTCCCCTGCTATTCCCCTTAGCGCTTCGGCAAATTGCACCACCGGGAACACTGCGTGTGGGGTCGTGGGGGTTGGTGCCGCCCTATTCGGCGCCCGGCGCGCAGCGCTGACCTCCCCCATCGCTGAGCGCTGGCGAGGCCTTTCCTGCAGCTGCCGACACGGTCAGGTTGTGTGTGCGTTCTCCCTGTCCGTGCGCTAAATTATGTTTCTTTTCAAACTTTTGTTTAAATCCTAGTTCATTAACATCTACGGTGAAATTGGTTTTAGGACTAGAATTCAGTGGTTCGTCACACATACAGCACCCAGGGCTCATCACCAGTGCCCTCCTCGATGCCCATCACCCATTATCCCTCCCCCCACCTGCCCTCCAGCAACCCTGAGTTTGTTCTCTGTAGCTGCGAGTCTCCTCTGGCTTGTTCCCCTTCTCTCTCTTTTCCTTCCCCCTTCTGCTGTGTTCATCCCTGTTTTTCCCTTAAACAACACATATGAGTGAAATCATACGGTATTTGTCTTTCTCTGAATTACTTTGCTTAGCATAATACCCTCTAGTTCCGTCCACATTGTTGCAAATGGCAAGATTTCATTCTTTTTGATGGCTGAGTAGCGTTCCATACTATGTATATGTCCATCTAGTATAATGTCATATATATATCGAACACACACCGCATCTCCTCTGTTCGTCAGTCGATGGGCCCTTGGGCTCTTTCCATAGTTTGGCCGTTGCTGATGGTAGTGCTGTAAACATTGGGGTGCACATGCCCCTCCGAATCTATTTTGGTATCATTTGGATAAACACTTAGTAGTGCAATCGCTGGGCTGTAGCTAGACTTCATCCAGACAAAAAGCTTCTGTGCAGCGGAGGAAACAATCAGCAAAACAAAACGGCAGCCTCCATTTGCCTCCAAATCGGGAGAAGGTATTTGCAGATGACGCATCTGATAAAGGGCTAGTATCCAGAGCTATAAAGAATTTATCAAACTCAACACCCAAAAAATAAATAATCCCACGAAGACATGGGCAGAAGACGTGGAGAGGCACTTTTCCAAAGAAGACGTCCGGATGGCCGCAGGCACACGAAGAGATGCTCAACGTCACCCACCGTCAGGAGATGCAAACCGAAACCGGCTGAGCTACCACCTCACACCATCAGGACGGCTACAGTGAACCAGTCAGGAGACATCAGATGCCAGCGAGGATGTGGAGAAAGGGGAGCCCTTTTGCACTGTTGGTGGGAACGCACTGACTGATTTTTAAAATATTAAACCAACCTTAAATTTCCAAGACAACCCTATTTAGTCAAGGTCTGTTGTTCTGTTCACAAATGTACGGGTTTGCTTGTTAATAGTCTTCTTAAGTTTTACGTTTGTGCTCATGGGATGTTGACGTTGGTAATTCTCTTGCGATGTCTTTGTTTAGTTTTGTATCGAGGGTATTTGACCTCATAAAATGAAGTCATTTTCCCCTCTGGAAGTATTCCCTCTTCTCTCTTTTCTGGGGGAAAGAACTTTTGGATTCTAGCAGCACCATTTCTCTTCTCGGGTGGGAGGAGAACTTCTTTTTGCTTTTTGTAACGCAGCTCTGCAGAGGATGAATCGTCTCTCTAAAATGTCATCTTTATGTTCGAAGGACGCATCCGTCAGGGGTTAGCTGGAGAAACAGAGCCAGTTCTTTTGAAAGCTTCTCTCCTTACCAGTCCTCACTCCCAGGAAACTGGGGGCTACATCAGGAGAGCCGAGAGCACCCTTCCTACTCCTGCCGAAGAGGATATGCCTAACCCCGGGATGCTGTCTCCCCACATCCCCGCATCCTCCTAAATTAATTCACCCCCATGTTCTCCCCATGATTTTTTTCCTTGTATGTATCATGGATTAATGTTTCGTACTCCTCACAGGTGCCCCCTGGCATGGACTTCCCAGGGAGAGTCCGTACGTCAGACATCCTAGCTCACTCTCCCTGCAAGCGAAGGAACTTTCCTGGCTAGCCCAACATTTTAGCATATAGACAGGGTTTTGGTCCTGGAAGAAATACGGCATCTTTGCCGGACTATGTTTACCCGGTTTGGCCTACTGGACTAGTGGAGTGAGGAGGCGAATGTGGTGCCGTAATGTAACGCTCACTGAGCATCCTAGGGGGGGGAAAGACCTTGAAAATTGGGAAAGCAAATTGGGGTACAAATTCCTTCATGCGGCACTCAGAGGCCCAAGATACTCCTACGTTTAAGATGCACCGTCTTGTTTCTGAGCCTGTCATTCAGAGAGGGGTGGGAGACTCCCCTTCGGGTATAGAAGCCAATAATATACCCAGACCTTTCCTTTTAGCACCCTTACACAATAATTCTTATCAACCTTCTTGGCCTCAAACCTTTCCTTCAAGGAAAAGGAGTATAGCTCCTTCCACTTGAGAAGACGGGCCATAACTCCCCTTTTTCCACGGAAGCCTGCAGAGCAAGCCTCAGCGGCTTCTGCGTGGCTGCCCACTGGAACTCCTTCCATTTGTTCCCGTGCAGCCCTCAGTGTGGTCTTTTGGTTTTTCCCCACCACGCCTGCATCACTGAGCTTTGCACAAGAAGTGAGTGTCAAGGCCTCCTTCCTTCCAAGAGTTGGTCTCATAGTCAAGGGTTTGCCGAGGCTTTGTCTGGCCCTGAGCCTGGGTGGGCTGAGCCGGGAGTCCTCTCCACCGAAACCCATGCTCATTCACCAACCGGCCCGGCACGTACAGGTCTAAAACTGTGCGTATAGAGTGAAGCACGTACAGCAACATTCCGTTTCTCCCCACAGGACCTGAAAATGTGGCCCCCGAAGCAGTGAATTTTATTTAAAAATGGGTGCGTTGGGGAGGAAAACGTCTGAAATTATCATACACATTTACCTGCCTTTTCAGATCACCTGTGGGCCTGAATTTGACCTTTTCCTCCTGATTCAGATGGCGTGGTAGCCTGAGACCACCGCCCCTCCTGGGATTCACACTGTGATGCAGTTTCCTCCCTGGCCATCTCACGCCCTCGTGCTCACCTTCACCGAGAGAGTGGGGTGACACCCTGCCAGGCCCTAGCCTTGGGCGTCCTCCTGGCAGCTGGTACTTTGGGCTCTGGGGGACGCGTGCCGCCATATATCCCGAGACCACCGTGCTGTGAGAAGCCCACCCGAGCCAGCGGGTGGAGGAGGACTGAGACCCACAGGCAGCCCCAACAGGCCGTCCTAGAGCAGATCTCCCAGACCCCATTCCCGCTGCCCCCTCTGGGAAGCCCAGAGGCGAGGGTGAGGACGTGCTTGTGATTTGCCGTTTGCGGTTCGTCTCTTCTGGCTTTATGAGAGGTCGGCCACCGTTCCTCGCCGAGGCCGGGGCGCTGTCACTCTGCGAGGGCCTCCGAGTCTGCAGGAGAGCCGGTCACTGGGCTTGACACAGGGAGGCAGGAGCTCGAGCTGCACCGTGCGGAGACTCCCCGCGGGCGTTGGCACTCGCGGGGCAAGAGCGTGAAGGGCCTTAGACTCACTCAGACAGTAGGTGCTCCGGTCAGCGGCTGCGTGTTGTGAACAAGCTTTGCACACCTGCGCCCGGGCCACTTGACTTGGTAAGCTTGACGAGGAAAGACCCGCTGGTGAAGTTTATTCCAGCTGGTGTCCAGTTAAGAGCAAACAAAAGGCTTCGGCATGAAATGGATGATTACACGATTTTGTACAGTTGGAGCTCGGGGGCTTTCTTTACCTTCACGGTCTTGTTCTGTCTTCGGGAGAGCGTTCAGAGAACACATTGCTGGCCTGTTGGTCTCAGTGACTGCGCTCCGGCCGCATGTGCACCATCCTCTGGGCCTCCCTTGGAATCTTCCAGAAATTTTCACCCTCGATTTTGAAGGAAGCATCACCTACGAACGCTGTCATGCTCCACGCCAGCCATTCCGTCACCACCGGGACGTAAGAGCTTCAAGCTTCAGAGAACAGATTTTGAGATCGTGCCTTCGTTTCTCGACCGGTGCGCGACCGTCGGGTAGAAATACGTACCGTTGAGCCTTGAATAACACGGCTCTGACGTGCGCAGGTTCACTCCTACGTGGGTTTGGGTTTTTTTTTTTATTTGTTTGCTTGTTTTCTCACAGCGGAAAAGCTTTCTCATTTCCATTTGGTTCCGGCGTGGGAGACGGCTCCAGTGTGGCTACGAAGCTGCCCGGTGGCCACAGAAGCAGTTCAGGCAGAAGCCTTGACACCAGGGGACACGGGAAAGGCCCTGCAAGGGCCCCTGGGCTCTGGAGGCTCTGCTCACGCACAGGGGTGATCCCGTCTGGGAGTCACTCGTCCCGCCCAACCTGCGGGCCACCAGCCTGTGGAAGCGGCCAGACCGTTGCCCCCATTCTTGATGAGTTTAGTCCTCGTCTGAGAAGTCACAGACACGGGGGTCCATGTGGCAGATCCAAAGGGGCATGGGTTAGGCTCTTCCCGGACCATGGCAGCTCCCACGACACCCAGGGTTCTACGCCACTCGTCTTGGGACCGCTCCTGCGCATCCTGGAAGAGGACGCGGCCGCCATGACGCTTTTGCATCTTCGGGAACTGCCAGGCGCCCCGAGCTTTTCCTTGGCCACCTGGAGGAAAAAGTGTCCGTGTGCTCCTAAGCCGCATCCCTGAGGTCAAAACAGAAGCCTAGACAGAAGTACAGGAGGCCCATGTGAGCAGGTGTCCTAGAGGAGGGCGGAGAAGATGGTTCCGAGGTCTCAACTGGAGAAGAGGCTGGAGGGTGGCCAGAGGCTGCAGGAATGACCCCGGGTCTTTTCCTTCCAAGCACTGCCGAAGCGGGAGACGGGCTGCAGGGATGGGCACCCTGCCGATATGCTGAGTCGCGTGTCCTTTGTCTTCCTTATGATTTTCTCAGTAACATTGTCTTCTCTCCAGCTCACTTTATTGTAAGAATGCAGCCTATCATACACATAACATACGAAATAGGTGTTAATTGACTCTTTATATTATCAGTAAAGTTTCCAGTCAACAGGTTATTAGTAACTAAGCTTTAGGGGAGTCAAAGTTACACGTGGATTTTTGATCGCATGAGGGGTCTGCACCCTCCATGCCCATGTTATTTAAGGGTTAACTGTAGATCACAACTTGTGACAGAACGAGATCTGTGTTTGAAGTTGGGACAACATGGTCGCAATGGCCATGGGCTGAGTGAGGTCTTCTGGAAGGTGCTAATATCTCTCCTACTGTAGGCTCCCCATGTGGCATCTCCACATGGAAAAGGCAATTGTAGTGAGCAGCCTTTCAGGTTTTTTACGATGTAGACCTCATCAACACATTAAAAAAGAGAACGTAGTACTTGTTGTGTGCAAGACCCTGCCTGAGAACCTCAAGCCCCAGTAACATCTCGTTCGTACGAATATCCTCCTGCCAGTGACATTATGGTGTATCTTAAATGATAAAGATCTGTAACTCACGCCTATCCACCCACATTCCACAGAATAAGTATGCTGAGTGTAGCTGCATAGTCATCAGCTGGATTTCCCCCAATTTCTTTTTTTTTTAATAATTTTTTAAAAAATAATTTACTTATCTGAGAGAAGGAGAGAGCAAGAGAGAGAGCATGAGCAGGCAGAGGAGAAGCAGACTCCCTGCTGAGCGGGGAGCCTGACGTGGGGCTCGATCCCAGGACCCTGGGATCATGACTTCAGCAGAAGGCAGACCAGGTGCCCCAAGATTTCCCCCAGTTTCTTTTAAAACATCTCAAACTTACAAAAGAGTTGAGATAACGACACAATGAACACCCATTAATCTCCTTTTCAAATGCAATTGTTAATATTTTGCTACATTTGCTTTCTCTCTCTCTTTCTCTCTCATTCTGCCTGTCCTTCTCTTTCTCTGTCTCTCTGTCTCTCACACACAGACACACACACGTTTTGCTCAGCCATTAGGACATAAGCCGCAACTATCACCTACTTCAGCACGCAGCTTCCAAGACCGAGGAGTGCCCTATCACTGGCCACCAGGTCTTTATCACCCCCCCCATCAGTATTTTTAATATGAAAATTAACTTAGTATTAAAATTCCCCCAATTTCCATGAAGATGATCTTCATTGTTGCTGTTGTTGTTTTTATTCCGGATGCTATCAAACATCATGGATCCAACTGGTGACCATGTCCCTCTAGTCTCCTGCGGTCTAGAACAGTCTCTCTGTTTCAGTTGCTTTGTGTGACCTTGGTAATTTTGAGGAGTCCAGCCCGGTGTCCTGTAGAAAGCCCCACTCTCTGGATTTGCACACTGTTGCTATTAGTTAGGTTAGTGATGATTGTCTTTAGCAGAAAAGCCACTCAGTGCAGTGCGCTTCCTTTTACATCACAGGCTGCCCAGTGATTGCGTGATGCTGGCTTTGATCTGTCCCATAAGGGGAATCCTTCCCCTCCTTGTAATTAAGAAATGACCTGGGCAGTGATGCTTTGAGGTTCTGTGCCTGGCAACTTTTCCCTTGATGATTTTAGGGTTTGCTGCTAAATCCTTGCCTCGAGCAGTAATTACCTTGGTGGTAGGAGAATTGAAGTGTTGCCATCCTTCATTTCTTCCACATTTATTCATAATAAAAAGAGCTTCCTCCTCCCATTTTAAAGATATTACTAAAGACTTGGAGATTCTTTTAGTCAAAGTGTTATAACCCTTCCCATCCTTTTTCATTGCTCAAATGATTTCAAATATAGTCATTGGAAGTCTCTGTAAGTGAGTACTTGTATCCTTTTCATATGCCCGCAACAGATTTTAAGCACTGTTCTTGCTTTCTGGCACAGCAAGATGTTCTCAGTTCACCTTTCACTTGTTTCCTTCATTAGTTCTTACCAATCATGGCATAGTCACTAGCTGTGCATGAGTTGATTTGTAGTTGTATTGTGGAATCTGAAAGGAAGACACATTACAGTCTTTCCTCTACTCTATTCTCAGAAGACTTGCAACACCAGATGTGGGGGTTTTCCCACACCAAGTATTCTCCAGTCCTTGGCGGGCAACAACTGGGGGTCCGGCAGTTTACTTCACATCTGACAGGGTCTACCTGGAATTAACATCAGATCCCCAAATCTAAGGTCTCTGTCCCACAAGACCACCCTTTCTTCAGATGCCAGTTCCAAGTCCAGGTTGCCCCTTATGGTTCTGATAGACTGGCTATAAATCAGACCTTCCCCCAACACCGTCCTCTGTTTAGTGTTAAAATGGTTCAGAGGGGCGCCTGGATGGCTCAGTTGATTAAGCGACCAGCTTCGACTTGGGTCATGATCTCGGGGTTCTGGGATGGAGTCCTGCATCAGGCTCCCTGCTCAGCGGGGAGCCTGCTTCTCCCTCTTCCACTCTCCCTGCTTGTGCTCTCTCTGTCTCTGTCAAATAAATAAGTAAATCTTTTTTAAAAAATTAAAATAAAATAAAAGGGCTCATAAGCTCAAAATAGGTTTTACTCGATTATCAGTTTATTATAAAAAGATACAACTCAGGAAGTGATACATAAGGCAATGTATGGGGGAAGGGGTGTGGAGCTCCTGCCCACTTCAAGCACATGACCCTCTCAGCATCTCCAAGGTCACCAGCCTAGAAGCTCTCCAATCCCCCTCAGTTAGAGTTTTTTATGAAGACTTCATTACATAAGCATGATTGATTAAATCATTGACACTTGGCGATGAAGTCAACCACAGGTCCCATTCCCCTCCTGGGAGATCTCAGAGTTCCTTCCGTCCATCTCATCACATGGTTGGTTCCCCTGGCAACCAGTCCCCCATCTTTAGGTGCTTCCCAAAATCCACCTCACTAAGACAAACTCAGGTGTGGTTGAAAGGGGCTTCTTATGAACAAGAGATACTCCTTTCACCTTTATTTATCCAGAACTGTTTCAAGAGTCTGAGGCAAGAGACAAATATTATAAGATACTCCTACTGCTCTGACCACCTAGGAAATTACAAGGGTTTCATGAGCTGTTTTCCAGGAACCGTGGATGGAGACCAAAATATATATTTTTTATTATATCACAGCATCACAGTATCTCAAGGGAAAATACTGAGAAATAAGGTGGCTGGATTAAAAGAAATGACTATATAATTTTTCTAGAACTTTCCAAATTTCCCCCAGAGGAGTTGTAACATTCTGCACTCTTACTCACAACAGATAGCAATGCCGACTTGATTTTTCATACTTACACTTCGACATGAGTTTCTCCTTCAAAACAGTCAATATTTCTCACTCCGCTTTTGTGATTACTTTCAGGCCCTCATGACAATCTTAAATTGTTTCATTCTTAGCAAATTTTTGTCATATGTGATTATAATTGGGGATTTTTTCATCCCAACTTTTACCTTATTTTACTTAATACAAAAACAGAGTGACATCAGTGAGATGGCAGACCCATTCTCTCTCATCATCCCCCATAGACACCCATTTTGGCAATTGCCCATGGATGACAGTGCTATCGTGGGAGTCCCTCAGAGAAGTTCCAGCACACATTCCATTACAGGAAAAAGAAAATCCCAAAACAGATGCATTGTAAATGGTAAGAAGAGCAGTTTCACCTTGCCTGTGTCACCCCTACCCCAAGGTTGCGGGGCTCAGTGCCCAGAGAGCCTATGGCCCACAATTCCTCCCCTGAAGGAGAGCAAATGAGAGAACACCCAGCTTCTCCATCCATCCTGGGATGCTGCCAGGAGGCCCCTCTTTCCTTGCCCCACCCAGAATACCACATGATCTGCAGGCTGAGGGTGGAAAACAGCCTAAGGCACAGCAGCCAAGGCCTGGAATTCATCAGAGGGACACTAGAAACAAGAGTATCCTCCTAACAGATTTGTCAACTCCATCAGGAAGTCTGCTCACAAATTGCTAGAGATACCACACCTGGGGACACCCCAACCAACTCACAGGCACCTCCAACACTCTGCACACACCTTCTTTCTTCACAAACCTACACCCAACCCCCATGGCTGGGTCCTGGCACAGTATGATGGGGAAAGCAAGCAAGATCCTGACTCTTCAGGATCGGGAGAAGGCTCACAGACAAGCATTTCAGGGCACTGCCCTAGAGGAAATATATGGGAGGCTGTCAGTAAGCAGCCTGGTTTTCTGGAATTGAGAGAAGGCATACAATTACGAATCCCCTCCAAGACAGAAGAAGTGTTAATGAGCGAATTCACAGAAAGGATCTGAGAAAGCCTCAGAATCCCTATCCAGACTGACAGGTGAAAATATCTCTCACACTATGTGAATTAGACTAGAGGAGATGACTGCTGCTTCAAACACAAAGACAGCAGTGCCACACCTTAAGGATCGTGTGCGTGCACACTCACACACAGGCATGCACACACACACACAGGCATGCACACACACACACACAGGCATGCACACACACACACACACACACATCAAAAGATACAACATCACCAAAGAACTGACCTCAAAGAAATGGAGATCTGCAAATGGTCTGACAAAGAACTCAAAATAATTATTTTAAGGAAGCTCAGTCAGCTGCAAGAAAACACAAATAAACAAGTCAGTGAAATCAAGAAAGTAATACATGAGTAAAATGAGAAGTTCCACAGGTAGATGGAAATTGTAAGTAAAAACCAAACAGAAATTCTGGAGCTGAAGAATACAATGAATGAATGAAAAAAAATGCAATAGAGAGCATCAGAAATAGACTTCACAAAGGAGAAGAAAGAATCTTTGAGCTTGGAGACAGGTCATTTGAAATTATCCTGTCAGGGAGGAAAATAAGAAAAAAAAAGGATGAAAAAAAGAATGAATAAAGCCCACATGAATTATGAGGTTTATTAAAAGAAACAATATTTGCATTATGGGAGTCCCAGGAGGAGAAAGACAGAAAGAGGCAAAAAAGCTTATTTAGGAAAATAATGGCTAGTATTACACTGTATGTTAACTAACTGGAATTTAAATAAAAACTTAAAAAAGAGTAATCAGTGAACATAAGAGCTTTTTCCATCTTTTAAAAAAATGAAATAAAGACTGAAAATTTCCCAAATCTGTGTAGAGATATGGGCATTCAGCCACATCAAGTATATAGGTCCCATAGAGATTCAATCCAAAAAGGACTTCATCAAGACACCTTACAAAAAACTCAAAAATCAAAGACAAAGGGAACATTCTGAAAGCAGCAAAAAAAGAGAAACTCGTTTCATAAAAGGGAATCCCCATGAGGATATCGGCAGATTTCTCAGCAGAAACCTTGCCGGCCAGGAGAGAGTGGGAGAACGCATTCAATGTACTGGATGAAAACTTTCAACCAAGCACACCCTACTGTACAAAGCTGGTCTTCAGAGATGGAGGAGATGAAGACTGTGTCAGGAAACAAAAGCTGAGGGAGCTCCTCAGAACCAGCTATGTTAAAACGCTGAGTTGAGTTCTTCAAGCTGAAATGAAAGGACGCTAATCAATAACATGAAACAATATTAAAGTGTAAAACTCACTGGTAAAGTATAGGCAAATCTGGAATACTCTAATATTGCACTGGTGGTGTGTAAATCACTTACAGCTCTAGTGTAAGGTGAAAAGACAAAAGTATTAAACATAACTGTAGCCACAGTAATTTATAAGTAGAGACACAATACAAAAGTGTAAGTTGTGACATCAAAAACAAAAGGAGGGGAGAAATAAAGCATAGAAGGTTTGCATGCAATTAAAGTTAAGTGGTCATCAGTTTAAAATAGACTGTTGCAAGATTTTTTTATACAAGCCGTATGGTAACCACAAAGCAAAAAGGTATGGTAAATATGCAAAAGATGAAAAGAAAAGATTAAAGCATATATATATATCATCAAATCACATGGGAAGAAAGCAAGAGAGGAAGAAAGGAATTATAAAACGGCCAAAAAAATTAACAAGATGGCAATAGAAAGTTCTTACTTATCATAATTACTTTAAATATAAATGGATTTAATTTTCTAATCAAAAATCATAGGGCAGCTGAATGGAGTAAAAAGCCGTATCCAGCTCTATGCTGCCTACAAGAGACTCACCTGGGCTTTCAGGACACACACATGGAATCTGAAAGCCTGGAAAACGATGTTTCATCCAAATGGCAACCAGAGAAATCAGGAGCGGCTATACTTACATCAGACAAAATGGACTTCAAGCTAAACACTGTAACAAGAAAAAAAGAAGGTCAATATATAATGATAAAGGGCTCAAGCCACCAAAAGATACATTAGTACATATTCATGCACTCCACATAAAGGCATCTCATTATCTAAAGTAGATATTAACAGATATTAAAGGGAAACAGACAGCAATATCGTAATAGTGGGAGACTTCAGTACTCCACTTTCAACATCTGATAGATCATCCAGACAGAAAATCAGTAAGGCAATGATGCACCTGTCCACACTTAAGACCAAATGAACCAAACAGATGTGTCTACAGAACATTCTATCTGACATCAGTAGAGTAGACATTCTTCTCAGTAGAGTAGCACAGATGGAATGCTCTTCAGAGTAGATTGTGTCAGGTCACAAAATAGTTTTAACAATTTTAAGAACATTAAAATTATTTTAAGTATCTTTTCTGACCACAATCACATGAAACTAGATATCAATGACAAGAGAAAATTGAAGAATTCACAAACCAAATGACATACTGCTGAATAACCAATGGCTCAGAGCAGAAATTGAAAGGGAAAAAAATATTTTCAGAAAAACATAAGCACAGCATGCCAAAAATTATGCAAACCAGCAAAAACAGTGATAAGAGAAATGTTAGTAATGATAAATGCCCATACTTTGTTTTTTTATCTTTATTTTTTTTAAGATTTTACATTTAAATAATCTCTACACTCAATATGGGGCTCGAACCTATAACCCTGAGACTCAGAGTTGCATGCTCCACTGACCAAACCAGCCAAGAGCCCCTAAATACCTACATTTAGAAAAAAATAAGATCTCAGATAAAAGACCTAATTTTACACCTTAAGGAACTGGAAAAAGAACAAACTAAGTCCAAAACTAGCAGAAGGAAGGAAATAAATTAAATAGCAACTAGATAAGCAACAGGAAAGGCCAGCAAGATAAAGAGCTAGTTTGTTCAAAAGATAAACAAAACTGGCACATCCTTTACTAGACCAATTAAGAAAGAAAGAAAGAGGGAATACTCAAATAAATAATATAAAAAATAAGAGACTTTACAACTGATACCACCAAAATACAGAAGGGTCATGACAGATTACTATGAATGGTCACACACCACCTGAATTGGATAACCCGGAAGAAAGGATAAGTTCCTAGAAACATGCGACCTTCCAAGAGTGAGTCAGGAAGAGACAGAAAATCGGAATACAGAGACTGAATCAGTAATCAAAATCCCACAATGAGGGCGAGCTCGAGAGCAGACGGCTCAATGGTGAATTCCGCCAAACACTGAGGGTAGAAACAGGGGGTGTTGATCAAAAGGTGCAGATTTCTTGTTTTAAGATGAATACATTTTGGGGACGTTACGGCCGGCGTGATAATACCACTCAAGTCACTACGTACTTGAAATTTGCTAAGAGAGTAAGTTGAAGTGTTTTCACCACACGCACACCCACGGCAGGTACCTGTGGAAAGAGATGGGTGTGTTAACGAGCTTGATCGTGGTCGATATTTCGCAACGTAAGTGTATGTCAAATCATCACATTCACATTTTCAATAGATGCTGCTGTGTTTACTGGTTGCACTTTAATAAAGCTGGAAAAATAATACATGCTGTTATTTGATTTCTTGGAGACTTCCAAAAGTTAGAACAAATGTAATTTTATCTTATACCGCATTTGCAAACCAAATGAAATCATTTTGGTTTTGTTACTGCCGTTCTAAAGATTGGCCACAAAATGATATCAATTTTTAAGTCCATTGCCAATGAGAAGCTCAAACTATTTTCAGCAGTTTCAGTAACATTTTTGAATAATATATAGTCCCCCGAAGTAATACCTTAAGAGACATGAGGCTTTCAACTGTAGAACCATCATTGTGTCATTGTTTTTCTTTAGGACATAATATTTTATGGTCACTCTGGCTTCCCTTCACTCCTGACAGGGATAATTACACAAGTCTACCATAAGAAAAAATAAGATCAAATGTTTTACTTAGAAAAAACAAATTTAGTTGTATGCTAACTAAAATATATTCACTGGCTAAAATATTTCATCCTTGAGTGATATGCAAAGCGAGAAAAGAACCCCTTCAAACTGAGTAAGTGTTTAAGTTATTGGGTAGTGTTGTGAAATGCTTATTCACTATTACAAGTTGGTAAGCACCCCGATGTTCCCTGCAGCATTACGTACCACAGCCAGCATGTCGGGGAACCCAAGCGTCTGTGCAGAGCTGGGTGGATAGAGAAGTGAGATTGATTGATAAATGCAAGTGTTCTACGCAAAATAAGTCAGTCAGATAAAAACAAGTACCATGATTTCAGTCTTGTGTGGAATTTAAGACACAAAACCAATTAACAAAGAGAAAAAGAGACAAATAGAGCAGCCACCTCTTAACTATGGGGAATAAACGGATTGTTCCCAGAGAGGAGGAGGGTGAGACGATGGCTGAGCCGGGTGACGGGGGCGTGAGTGCACTTACCCTGACGAGCGCTGAGTCATGCATGGAATTGTTGAATCATGGTATTGTACGCTGGAAACAGAACACTGTACATCAATTATACTTGAATAATTAAAAAAAATCAGAGAAGGAAAAAAAAACTTGGTAAGATATCTTCATATCCTGCCTAACAAATAGCTTTAGTACATTTCAAATTAGTGATAATTTAGTAAATGATTTAAATAAATGCATCAGTGGTTTAAATAAACGAGCCCTGAACATTTGGTTTAGTCTACACCACATCATAAGTCACTTCGAACGAGCATAAAAGTGTCCGTTAGAGGATGGCTGAGCTAGGCCCTCGGCGTGGAGGTTTCTGGGTAATGGCACCTGTGCCGCTGGCAACGGGACACATCTACTCCTTGTGCAGGTGGTATGACTACTGCTGTCCCTCTGCCAGGCGGCATTCGCAAGTCCGGCCCTTCATGAGTGGCCCATGTCCCATCTGCAGCCACGAGGACTAATTGAGCTATTCCAGAGAGCACCGCGAGTCCAAGTGCGATACTTAACCCACCTTCTTATGCGGAAGACACACGCACGGAGAGATTGTTTATATTATCATGCAGCTGTATTTCTGAATGCCTACAGTGTGCCGTGCGTGGAGTTTGACTCTTTTATATAAGACCTTAGCTAGATAATTTCACGTAAAATTTCCTTCATCTGGTCTCATTTAGAGAGGAGAGTAGCATCTTTTCCCGGAGCAGATAAGAGCTGTAGATCTCGGGAGGTGAGACAACGTACTGAGGGGTACCAGAGGCGTGTGCTAGCAGTGCACCTCCAATTGCTAGGTAACCTTCAAAAGAATACCATCGCCTCTGTAAAAGCAGACCTGTTCTTAAAAAATCTCAAAAAATATGCTTTACTGGACTTTAATTTTCCTGATTGCATGTCTGGGCTTGATGGAGGCATCGTTCCTCTTGCGGCTGGTGCCCAGGGTGGGGGGACACTGTGGGTGCCCACTGTGCTGCTGAATGTGCAGGTGGAAATGCCAACAAGCTGCTTTTCCAGCTTCTGTTGGAGCTAGCGGCCACGGGGAGGTCTGCTGGGACCCACTCAGGCCCCCTGGGTGAGCGTCTGCCTCTTACCAGATGCCGTGCTGGTTTATGAGCACCTATGAGTGCAAACGTCTTCAACTGGCTCAAACTACTTCTGAGTGTTCCCCACCTCACAACCAGAAGCAGCCGACAGACCCAGATGTGCTCCAGCTGGAGGGCTCAGCACGGCTTGCAGTTCTCTTCCTCCCTCGGTCTAGCAGCACGGCGCTCTGAAGCCCTGCCCTCGGATGGGGAGCGCCTTGCACCCTGACCAAATCGTGCCTGATTGCCCGAAGCACACAGCGTCGGGAGGCTGGGAGGTCTGCGGGAGGGTCTGAGGCCCCTAGGTAGCACGGGGCTTCTCCAGGGCTGACCTGGCCCAGGCATTAGGACTGCAAAGACTGTTTTTTCCAGATCATTCCATTCCTCTCTCATTCCATCCTCCCAGAGCCCCTGTGCTTTTAAGAGGTACATTTTAATAGAACATCAAAGAGAAAAATCACGGTCTTAAAATAATCATGATACAAGCCGGCCAACTACTCAGAAAAGAAATATTTGGATACTACCTCTTTTCCCATTTAATTCTCCTTTAGCACCCTTTTAAAAAAATTCAGATGGGCATTTGTGAGTGGATATTAGCCATGTTTGTGTAGGTGCGCACTGGAAAAATGCTTTTAATAGACTGTGTATTCCTCTGTTTTTAAACGGCCGTGTTGAGCTTCAGCCGGTACAACAAAATCACTGGCATTTAGCATCGTAAAACTAGTAACTGTAGAGAACGTCAGGATGTTTTCCCAGTTCCCAGAACATAATTTTCCGTCATGGGAATTCTTCTGACAGTTGCAGATGGGGGAACTTTCCCCCCATCTTGTTTCTGGACATGAAACTAGACCTTTCTGACCTTCACACAAGTGATCATTAATCTCTCCAGATTCCCACTTTTTTTTTTTTTAAGATCCATAAAGAAGTTACATGGCACACAGCCCTGTAACTGAACACAGTTTGAAGACAGATGACTAATTTCCTAAATTATTTCTGGATTTTCCCTTTAATTACTTGTAGCCTTAAACAGCTTCAACAGAAAACTTGCGCTGGGAAGTCCCCCCACCCCCCGCCCATTCCTCCTCCCCGAGCAAGAGGTAGAAAGTGAAAGGCTAGTAATGGAACACTTAAAAATGATCCCGCTGGGCCCTGCCTGTTACTCACAAGCAAGGAATGCGGCTGCGCTTATAAGGCAGAGTTTCGTCTACAGGAATTTCCATAAACCACCAATTGCATTACATCAAGGCATCATCTTAAATCCCATGGTGATTTTCCTAAACACGACTAGCTTACTGGCTTCAAACCCATTATCTCTTCTTGTCGTTGCAAAAAATTTCTCCAAATGTTTATAATTCTTCAGGGCCATCCTAAAATGGCCAGTTAGCAAACGTGGGGTAAGGGGAAGAGATGGCAGAACTTTCGGAGAAGAAGCGTCCACTGTCCGAGGACCGGGCCCAGCTCCCAAGGCCCCGGCGAGAAGCACACGACGCCTCTCTCTGCGGATTTCCCTGTGCTGCTTCGGGGTGGGGGGTGGACCAGGCGTGGGCCGGAGAGGGCAGGACGAGGAGAGAAGCTGGGGGTCCAGAGACCCCCGTTTCCGCCTCCAAAGTTCCACGTGACAAGTGTGCCCTTCCTGACGCTCCGACTCCGAGCGAGCTCCGGGGGGTCCAGAGCTGTCCCAGGCCGAGCGTGGGCTCTGGCGTGAGGAGCAGTGTCAGGAGGTGGTGCTGGTGGCTGTCACTCAGCTCTCGCTGCGTAGCCCAGCGGAGGAGCCGACCGGACTTGTGCAGCTCCCCAGGAAGGCGGGTGCGGGACGGGACTGGGGAAGCCCTGCGGGAAGCAGCACCAACCAGACAGCGGCTTATACAGCCTCCAGGGTCCACTTTCGGCAAGACCGCATCTTCCCTGAGGCTCTTCTCCCTCCTCCAATGTCCCAAGAGCTCTCCCCACACCCGCACCCTTCCAGCCCCCCGAGCTCCGGTACTCCAGGCGGGGCATCCGCACGGGCTGTTCCTCGGCACCCAGCACGCCCCAGTCCCAAATAACTCTCTCCCCTCCTCCCACTCACCCCCACTCAGGGTCCTCCCGGTGCTTCCTGGAGCGACCGCGATTGTCGCCCAGTCTCTGCAAAGCAGGGAGCCCCGCTGCTCTGTGACGGGCGCCCCTGACCCCATGACCTTGGCTGTGCCCCAGCAGCAGGTCCCCCCAGGAACTGTGAGTGTCCCCACAAGGCTGGGCAGGGGGAGCGGGCAGAGAGCCCTCGCTGACCAGAACGACAGCGGGCTCGGGAGAAGCACCTCACTATGAGGACAGATAAGGGGCCTGAACATCAAGGGGAAAACCCTAAACCCCCAGACTCCCGCCTAAGGAGCCTCGCCAGCACAGCCCAGAGTCCTCTTTCTTAACGCTATGGGGCGAGAATCAGAGGGAAGGACACGTGAGGGGCTGGCCCTGGGCGTGCAGACCCACGGGGACAGCGAGTCCAGGTCAGGGACGATGACCCGCCCCTGATGCAGCGTGACCGAAGCTGAGAGGGTTCCGCGGCCTCCGGGCCTCCGTGGGAAAAGGAGGATATGAAACAGGAGCAGCCGCCCAGGGCTGCTGGGAAACCGAGAGCTGGCAAGTTCCTCCCGCCCCGCAGGAAGGGCTTGCGCAGGCAGCCAGAGCCCGAGGAGGTCCCCACTGCTGCCGGCGCCCCTTGTCTGCCAAGAGCCGGGCTGCCTTCCTGGCCTCCCCTCCCGTCCGCGTCCTGATGTGCTCTGCTGGGTGGTCGTGAAGGGAGCCCAGTTACGCATTCTGGGCCGGGACCCAACAGAAGTAAAATGCTCTGTTCTCAGTCCGTCCCGTCCGGAGGGACCTGACATCAGGGTGTCCTGGGGACGGCTCCCGTGGCCAAGTTCAGGCAGGTGTGCTGGGCTCCCTGCCGGGAGGCTGCTCTTCTTCCCTGGGTAGCCTGGACGCAGGATGTGGCAAGTGTGCCCGGAGAGTGTGGACGTGCCCTGTCCACTGACTCTCCCCTGCGCGGCCTCCATGGACGCGGGGCTGAATCCCTCCTTACCGTGATCGTTGCCAGAAGGCGATTTTCTGGTTAATTAATTCCTTAAATCCAAACCAAGAGACGTTTTACAAAGTGACTGGCTCGTGGTCCTTAGAAACCGTGACCTCAGGAAAACCCGAGGAGCTGCCTCAGATAGTGCAGCCCAAGACCCGGCAACTAGACGTAGCGCACAGTTCCAGACCAGGACCCTGCTGTCCTTTTCTCTAAGGAGGTGTGGGGACAAGGCTGAAAATTGAGGAAGGCCTGGATGTTCCGTAATAGGATTACGCCAGTGTTAGTTTTCTGATTTTGCCGTTGTACTTTGCCTTATATAAGAGAATGCTTCTGGGACCCTTGTGTTCCTTGGAGCATCAGAACAAACGGGATGGTGGCCATCACTTTCTCTCAAATGGTCAGGAAAAAATACTATGTATCTACAGCACGTAATAAGCGCAGTGAAATGTTAACATTGGGGGCTCCAGGGGAGGGTACCCGGGGGGCCATCTATAATGTTCTTGCAACTTTTCTGCACAGGTGAAATGATTTCAAAATAAGGATGCTTTTAAGACGTACCGGGCGTTCAAAATGCACTGAGAAGGTGGGCATGGCTGAGTTTGAGGAGGAGTGGGTGGGACCGCGCCCCCGTGGGGAAGGCGGCCAGCGATCTTGTCTCTGGGGACGCTCTGAGGCTGCAGGACGATCTAGTCCATCCCACTCTGCGGGAGGCAGACCGACCGGACTGGAGGCAAGAAGAGGTTTCTCTATTGTCTGCCTGGGAAGGCAAAACATTTGAGTCATACCAACAAAGGCTAGCTTTCAAGAAAACTTACTAAGAGCCCATGGCTTTGCCCTCCGAATTCCAGTTTCTGGGCATGACATCGCTGCGGTCACATAGGTACGTTCTGTATCAAGTGTCCCGAAATAGATTATCATCCCAGAGGCTGCAGCTCGCCTCTGATGCAGGTCTTACATGGTAACAATAAAGGGCTTCAGCCTCTGAGCCCTCGATGAGGGACGAGCACACCGAGTAATCAGTCTTGACCACCACGTGAATGAGCTCCTGTCCCCAGGCCACGAGCCCACAGCCCACGCTGCCGATAATGACTTCAGCCACAGAGGCAAGACAGAAGTGGCCCCGAAATAGATCTTTAAAGCCCTCCCTCATCTTCTGTGACAGCACTATTTACTGTCTCATTTTGGTCTCTTATCAGGAAGCCTTCTGAATCAGTGCTCTATTTTGAGCACAAAGTCAAGATTTCTGCGGCCTCAGCCAAAGATGTTCACGTGGAGAGCGGCTGAGCTGGCTTGCTGATTCAGCCGCGGCGATTCCTGGAGTCCTTCTGGGTGAGTGGGAAGGGGTTCACCCATGAAAGCTTTTCCTTGCCCTTTCTCTCCCTTTCCCACCCTGTCCACTTAGCATTCCGCCAGAGAGAACAGAAGATTGAATGTGTGCCAAGAAGTGGACACGCTCCGCAGACGTTAACAGCTTGACCGCACTGATGGCTTGTTAAAAGTCAGCTCTCCCCCCGGGGGATCTTACTTTCTCCCCTTGTGAGTGTCCATTTTTTTCTTTTTTTGTTCCTCCTTTGCCCTGGACTTCTTACACAAATGGAAGGTCATTTGCAGGAAATGCGGATTGCAAAACTGGTGAGCGGAGCCCAGCTGGGGTCAGCCAATGCCCAGTTACGGAGTCCCTGTGTCGTGCGTGCTCAGCATGGGCTATGTGCCATGCCACGTGACCCTCAGGAGAACTCTGCAAGCCTCGTGATTCATCCTCACTTCTCAGATGGGGCGACAGAAGCTCGGAGAGGAGGAACGTCAGGGCCAAAGGTCCACAGCAAGGCCAAGGGGTGACGTTGCAACGGTTTCTTGTCTAGAGGGCTCCGTCTTCCACTCTGTGTGCTTTGACCGCAAGGAGAAAGATACCCAGACCTCCCTCTTCATCTGCTTGTTGAAGGCCCTGGATTCCAGAAAATTGGGGTTTGGTGCCTAGATTGCGAAAGAACACGTTACCTTTGACACCTCGTCCCACTTGTGGGTGCCGTCTTGGTAACCCTCGTGAGCAGAAAAGAGAATATATTCAAGATTTCGCTCAGCTGGGTGGTTGGGATTTCTCCACCATGTGTGAGCCAGACGTCCTCAGGACCAAAGCTGGGCGGGGTTACCGTGTCTCTGCTGAGCCAGCCTGGTGGGCTGGGGTAGCTCATAGCCCTCCTTCCTGCCCTCTGCCACAGCTTCTAATCTCATTTGGTTTCTTGTGAATTATGTGACATATGAGATTATGAGAGCAGATGCCCCCCCCCCGCCCCGCAAGGGGACCTGGAAGACTGTGCTGGGTACAGCACCCCTTCATGGTAGGACCATTGGACTGCTTCCAACTAGGACCCAGGAAGACACATCCTGCTGGTGACTCTGTGTCCCATCGTGCTCCCAGGGACCCACCAAAGCCACATGCACTGCTGGTCTCACAGAAGCGTCCACACTTGCCGGTCTGAGGACCCTGTGTGCCTGCCCCCACAGAGGACTGGTGCAAAATGGCAGGGGGCTGAAGACCCCAGGCATAACCATGAACTCAAGAACCCACGGAAGTTGGTAAATTAAGGTCCTGGACTCTTTGACCCTTGGGTGGGACAAGTCTGAGGTATGTTGTTTACTTTCCTCCCATCTTGAGACCAGCGGGACTGAGCCCCCACTGTCCACAAGGATAACTTTGGTAAAGCTCCCCATGTTGGCTTGCTTCTCTTCGGTCTCCCTCCTACTCCCTCTGAGTGCTTTCTGGAAACAGCACCTAGTACATTCCTTGCACTCAGACCCTGATCTCGGGTGGACTTGGGAGGAACTGGCCTTCAACATCCCTCAGGCCGCCTTCTTTGCCCCCGCCCCCCAACGTGATCGGTACACTGTCAAGCACCCCACGCCCCAGAGAATGTTGCAGACAGAGGTGAGGACAGTTGTCCCTGGGCCCCACACGTAGACTTTTCCACACCGGAAACCAGAATCTCTGATCCTGGTACCAAAGCCAAACCTGTGGTTCAGTCAGACAGCACCCATCAGGAAGGAGTTCCTGGAGGACCCAGGAGCTAGAGCTCAGAGTGGGACACCAGCAACGTCAGTGAGTTTTCATTCCGATGGGCCTGCCCTGAAAGATGGGTCTCTGCGATTCCAGTTCTTAGCAGGGTAAAGACCAGCAACAAAAAGGAAACTCTGTCCATGGGGAGGGGGAGATCTTGTCTTTTGCAGGTTGACAATGTTGCAGAAGAGAAAGAATAAGATGTTTCTCTTTCCTCCTTGAACTTGCTTTCTTCTCTGTGGTAGGTCCCAGGCTCCATTAAGTCGTGATTTCTGGGGTGTCATGGGGCTCCAGCATCACGCACCCCACTTCTGCGAGCCAACACGCGGGGATGGCCAGGCCCTGACCGCAGCACCCCGCGCCGTGGAGTGGCTGAGTGCGTGTGTCCGTTTCCTCCAATCAGCACGGAGTCTGGGAGGGAGCGTTCACGCTGTCGAGGGTTTGGAAGTAGCACAAGTGAAACCGGTGACTCGCCGCAGCAGCAGTTAGTGAGTCCGTCGTGCGCACACCGAACAGGCAGTTCGCCAGCCAGAAGCCCTCAAACCAGTTTGAGCCTGGAACGAGGCCTGGAGGGAGACGGTCATGAAGCAGCCCATTCGGGGAGAAGTCGTGACTGTGTATTCTTCCCAGGGATGGTCAGGATGCCAGAATGTCCTCAAGCTCTATGGAGCTGGTCACTGGTTACCCCCTCTCAGCCTTGGGAAGCGGTTCGTTTCGCTTGTGATTTCCAGAGGCACAAACAGGGGATGACCCGGGTCCAGTGAGTCTTGCAAAATAAACTAAATTAAGCTTTATTTGTGTGAGTAAACTGGTATCCTCTGGTGAGGGAATTTTTAAGGCTGGTCTCTGTGTGTTTTTTATTTCAACATCCTCCTACCTCATTGTGACTGGCTTAAAAGGGGGCCACGTGACACCCTGAGACCCGGGAGACTCTGGGGAACAGGTCTCCCTGGTTCCTCAGGGGCCCCCAGGGGCTGCCCACGGGCCTGGGCCACCACGTGGGTACCCTCGGCCAAGGGCCTGTGGATGGCACCCCAGGGGAGGCAGAGGCCCCGTGATGTTAGCAATGGACTCTGCCTTTCCTCCCATGGACCTTGCAGTAGGTGAGACATTTAATTCCTTGGCTTGTTTACTCCCATTTTAACCAAGTTGTCTGTCACTTGACGAAAGAATCCTAAATGATGCAAGTGGGAGGGAGTTTCTTAATTTGCTTTGGTACCAGGATCAGAGACTCTTCTCCATGTGCCCCCTGGCCCCACGTGGCCCGTGAGGCCAAAGCATGTGGCTGCTGGGTACCCCCCGGTGTATGCACAGAATGTTTGAAATCCTCTTGGGCTCTGGAAGGCCCCGTCCTAGGGCACGGACTCCTCAGAGGGGGGTGGCAAAACTTACAGGAATTTGCTGAGGTTTTATCCCTAAAGTTAAAATTTCATTCACAAGTAAGTTTAGGCCAAAGCCCTTGGGGAAATTACACTTTATTTATTTTTTAAAAGATATATTTATTTAAGAGTGAGAGAGAGCATGGAGGGAGGTGCAGAGGGAGGGGGAGAGAAACAGGCCCCCCAGTGAGCACAGAGCCCAGCGCAGGCCTCGATCTCACCAGCCTGAGACCGTGATCTGAGCCGAAACCCACGTCCGCTCTGCCAACTGCACCACGTGGGCCCCGGAGAAACGGCCCTTTAAGTTCAAGCACAAAATATATCCAGTCTAGTACACTGGGACCAGTATTTTGAACAAGAGGAGAAAATATTCCATTGGAGACACGGGAATTCAGCCATACAAAATAATATTTATCCATGGGTTGATTTTAAAAGGTTACAGACACGGCCATTGTTTAGTGGAAATACACTCTTCTTACGGCGTCTAAAAAATCCTTGAGCCTCTCTGCAGCCTTATTACGAAACAGCCAAGTGACAGGAAAGTCACAAGAGTAAGCGGATGAAAGTCACACACCCCCGCCAGACGGGCCGGGTGTTCTTGGTTTGCTGCGTGACCTCCCCACGCACGCCTGCGCTGCCTCGTGGAACCGGTCCTACGCACGCGCTCGCACCCCCGCTCACGTGGATGGCTTTCTGGCCGCCTGAGAGTTAGTTTGTGGACGTCAAGACACTTTTGGATACTTTAGCATCGGTCCCCTAAAAAATAGCAAGTGACTGTCACACTCTAGAAAGTTAACACTGGAATAATGCCATTGTGCGCGTGCGCGGTCCGCAGCCCAGGTTCCCTCTTTGTCCGGGTAGTGCCTTTCAGCGCTTGGGTTTTGCTGTTGTTGGGGTTTTGTTTCTTTGTTTGTTTGTTTTAAAATCTGGGCTCCAGCTAGCGATCACGTATTGAATTTACTAATATTTCACTTTGAACCTTATTCTACAGTTTTTTTCTTGTTCTTCATAAAGTAACATGAGTTATGGTAAAACCAGTATTTATTCCATCAATTACTTATTTTCCCTCATTTTTCATGCATTTCACTGACGACTTATTAAGAGAAGGGCCTGAAAATAGGGTGCACGCCGGCGCAAGCATTTGTATAATTTTTTTTTAAACCTAAAACCACCTGTTCATTTTATGCTTACAAACGACATCCGTCCGATCGCGTCGCCCGTCATCGCAGGAAGGAAATGGAAGTCACAGACAGGCTTGGTGGCAGAGGCGTGGGGCTATCGAAGAGGGGCCGAGGTGGTACTGGAGAGGGAGGGGAGACGGCAGGGCTGGGGAGTCAGGCCGGCACAGCACGGGTTCGGTCTGCAGATGGACATATTTGTGGTTTTAGGAGTATTTGCAAAAGGACAAAAGCCTGTCTTTATAATATCACCTGGGGTGGTGAGCCCCCTCCTCCGTGGTCGTCACCCTGTGTTATCCCGACAGCACCACACCCGCCGTGGGGCGCCAGCTCCCTCCTGCCCACCGCCCCCTCCCCGCCGCAGCTCTGCTTGAGCACATGCTGTTTGCAGAGCATTGTGCGATGACAGGTGTCCTAGCCATGCACATCTGGCACGTGTGGCTGCCACGGGCTTACAACCTGTCTTTAGTGCGACTGTGAAAGTGGACTTTATTTTACCTCATTTTGAAGAATTTCCGTGCCACGCAGCCCGCTCGACCAGGATCACACTGACCGCCGATGGCGCTGGAGAAGGGGCCGTCTCATGTACACCCGTGGCCCGCCCCACGCAGGGCGCCCCACCGCTCTCTGCCCTGGTCCGTTCACTCCGCAAGGTGTGTCACCACGTGGCATATCCTGTACTGACCTTATTGAACAGTTCATCATCTATCTCTGTCCACTACGGCATCAGCTCTGTGAGGGGAGGGACTTTTGTCTGTTTTATCTCCAGCGACATCAGGAAACATTTGGGAAGGAGGCAGAGCTGGAGACGATCACCCCAGGAGTTCCGACGTCCCCTCGGTCCCCGGGACCTGGTGCCCACACACCGCGGCTGCGCACCCCCCACCCAATCAGGGCAGCCAATGACGGGGGCTGCAGAGCAGGAGGACAGAAAGGGGGGGTAAAGTTGGGCCTAAATAGCCCCGAATCCCAACCTTACCGCTTATTTTACGTAATTTGTGAGAGCAGCAGTGCTCTTCTGGCCAATTACGTTGTTATAAAAAGTAGAAATCGTGTACATAAAGGATCTAGCAGAATGCCAGGAAACAGGAATGGCATTAGAATACCTAGAATTGCATTAAAGATTTTCCTGCAAAGGAGCAGGCAAAGCTTGTCACCAGTCCAGACACAGGAGGGGCTCCCAGAACAGGCTTTGGTGCCGAGGGCTTCCCGGGTGGTGACTCACAGAAGTGTGGCTACTGGGCCCATTTTTCAGTCAACAAACCCGAGACCCAGAGAAGTGTTCCAGCACCACGGCTGTGGCCGAACGTGAGCTCACTGGACGGCTGCAGTCCGGTTCCAGAAGGTGAGACGCGCAACCGGGAGGAAAGTCCCTCTTGTCACTTGTCCAGGCTGGGGTCCGTCCTTGCAACCATTCCTGGAGTGAGATGCAGATGGCTGGTGAGGACAGCTGTCGGCTGCCTTTCCTCCGGGACAGGTCCCTGATGGCTCGTGTGGCTCACCCACACAGAAGGAGACATCTGTATTTAAATCACCATCAGGGTCTTTCATTCTAGCTCTTGGGGTTCTCGCTCCAAGGTCAGAGCATGCAGGAGTCTCTCCTTAGATACGCGTCATGAGTTTTAAATGCCCAGGCTGGGAAATTAATTTCAGTCCCCAATGTCACCCCAGAATGTAGTGGTTCCAGTGAGGGCCACCCAGGCCTCGCTCCTGCAGATGGGAGGGAAGCAGGCAGCAAGGCTCCGTCTGCAAGAGGGGAACCGGAAGGAGAGCGACCAGCAAAGCTCTCGCGTCTTCACTGCAAGGACGGAATGCTCCCGCCCCCGTTCCAGCGGCTCCTCTGACCACAGGTGTTTGCTGGCGATGGAGGAGCGTGGGCCTTTCCCCTCTCGTCTCCCGGCTTTCAGATTTGGAGGAGGGTGAGGCCTTCGGTGCCCCCAATCTGTTTCCACCCTGTGGGCACTGGGCCCAGCCGTGGAAATGACAGCACATCCCAGCAGAGCGGTCCTGCATTGCTCAGGAAAACAGAGGCTGGACAGGAAGCAACGAGGAGAGACTGCCCACGGTCCCCAGGGAGGACTCCCCAGAGCCGTACCCTGGGACAGGACCCAGCGGGGGGGCACCCGCAGGAATCTTTGGGAGAAGAGGCAGAGGGATGAGGACAGGGACCCGGACATAGGACACTCGGTCTTCCAGCTGGGGAGACTGTGCTGGCCTGTGGCCCACGGCCCTCCTGCAGAGAGGCAGACCCTTGGTCTTACCTGCACACCAGTCCACCTGTGGCCCTTCAGGGTGACCTTGAAGCCTTCATGCCCCGAAAGCTGTGGACAGATGCACGAGTTCTTCACTGAGCTCTAGAGCCAAGCTCACTCAGCTCCTTCAAAGAATTCGATCACAAAGTGACCTTTGTGCACAGTCAAGTCATTATCATCCTCATCCTCATCAGGGCTCGGGGTCTTTGAATTGAGCTCCCATCCCCCAAGGCCAAGGGCCAGACGTGCCCTGGACTTCAATTTTCACAATCTTCGTGTGTAGCAGAGATAATGTTTTTACAAAATTGTATGAGTTACAAGACCGGACTCATAACTGCATCCGTTTCTCTGCAAGTTGCCTGTCAGCTTCTCATGTGCCAAAAGGCGTCCTTCTTTTACAGGACAGATTCTCAGAAGGCAGATTGCTGAGGCCGATGATGCGTGTATCTGAATACTTTCATAGACATCGTCATCAAAACGGATATTAATACTTTAGTATTTTCCTGGGGCACCTGGTGGGGCTCTGCTGGTGAAGCTTCTGCCTTCGGCTCAGGTCATGGTCTCAGGTCCTGGGACCGAGCCCCGCATCGGGCTCCCTGCTCAGCACGGAGCCTGCTTCTCCCTCTCCCTCTGCTGCTCCCCCTGCTTATACTCTCTCTCTCTCTCTCAAATAAATCAATAAAATCTTAAAAAAAAACTTTAGTATATTATTGATGGTGCCAGATTGCCTTCCAGGACAGTGTAGGTATTGCCGCCCCCAAGAGCACAGTGTACAAGAGCCCTCCCCTCACTGTCGCCAACACTGGGGCACCGTCGCTGCCTCTGACTCGCAGACAGATACATCAGATGACGTGAGTATCTTACTGTTCCTTGAGGTTTCCTTTCTGGGGTATTAGTCAAATTAATCACATTCTCATATGTTTATGGATCATTGACATTTCCTCTTCACAAAACTGTCTGTTCATATTCTTTGACTCTTTCACGGTGAGGTTGGAAAATAAACGTTCATTAATTTTTAAGAGGTTTTGGATCTGTGGATTTTAACTCGTATCAGCCAAGTCTGTTTCCTTGTTGGCCATCTGGTCCTTTGCCTTTGTCCATGATGTCTTCTCGCCATGAGGATGTCATCAGTGTTTCTTGGGTTGCTTACAAAAACGTTTAATTACAAAGTCAAAAGAAAAATAATTTGAAAAGAGTATAAAAGTAGATCCAGGGCCGTTTCAATCGTAAGCACCGTTTACCGCGCAGGAATGGAACGAACTTCTGCGTTCCAGCGTCCGAGGTGTGATTCACCTGTGGTGCTGTGGGCTGTCCCGTTTTCCCATTGCTCTCCTCGTGTTCCCGCCTGAGTCGCCCACGGTGCCGCCCTTTTGTTTCCTACACTTCCGGATGCGGATGCAGAGCCGCGGATTGGGAGATCTCTTACGGGCTGGCCCCAGACGGTCGGATGTAACACTATCTCTACGGGAGCAAACTCCGCGGGGAAAGGAACACTCTTGGAGCCAGGTTTTGGGTTGTGTAGACTGAGGCCGCCTCCGTGCCGGACAGCGTAGGCGGGAAGCGGGCGGCAGGAGGCAAACGGTCCGTGACTCCCCGTGACCGCGTGCGCCAACTTTTCCTTATTGTTGGGCTGTTCTTTGTTTCCGGGGTGGGTGGAGGGGTACGTTCTTCTCTTCTTCTTTCGGCCTGCTTGATAAGAGCCACGCGCGGGAGCTTCTGCCTGTTCGTCAGTCGATGGGCCCTTGGGCTCTTTCCATAGTTTGGCCGTTGCTGATGGTAGTGCTGTAAACATTGGGGTGCACATGCCCCTCCGAATCTATTTTGGTATCATTTGGATAAACACTTAGTAGTGCAATCGCTGGGCTGTAGCTAGACTTCATCCAGACAAAAAGCTTCTGTGCAGCGGAGGAAACAATCAGCAAAACAAAACGGCAGCCTCCATTTGCCTCCAAATCGGGAGAAGGTATTTGCAGATGACGCATCTGATAAAGGGCTAGTATCCAGAGCTATAAAGAATTTATCAAACTCAACACCCAAAAAATAAATAATCCCACGAAGACATGGGCAGAAGACGTGGAGAGGCACTTTTCCAAAGAAGACGTCCGGATGGCCGCAGGCACACGAAGAGATGCTCAACGTCACCCACCGTCAGGAGATGCAAACCGAAACCGGCTGAGCTACCACCTCACACCATCAGGACGGCTACAGTGAACCAGTCAGGAGACATCAGATGCCAGCGAGGATGTGGAGAAAGGGGAGCCCTTTTGCACTGTTGGTGGGAACGCACTGACTGATTTTTAAAATATTAAACCAACCTTAAATTTCCAAGACAACCCTATTTAGTCAAGGTCTGTTGTTCTGTTCACAAATGTACGGGTTTGCTTGTTAATAGTCTTCTTAAGTTTTACGTTTGTGCTCATGGGATGTTGACGTTGGTAATTCTCTTGCGATGTCTTTGTTTAGTTTTGTATCGAGGGTATTTGACCTCATAAAATGAAGTCATTTTCCCCTCTGGAAGTATTCCCTCTTCTCTCTTTTCTGGGGGAAAGAACTTTTGGATTCTAGCAGCACCATTTCTCTTCTCGGGTGGGAGGAGAACTTCTTTTTGCTTTTTGTAACGCAGCTCTGCAGAGGATGAATCGTCTCTCTAAAATGTCATCTTTATGTTCGAAGGACGCATCCGTCAGGGGTTAGCTGGAGAAACAGAGCCAGTTCTTTTGAAAGCTTCTCTCCTTACCAGTCCTCACTCCCAGGAAACTGGGGGCTACATCAGGAGAGCCGAGAGCACCCTTCCTACTCCTGCCGAAGAGGATATGCCTAACCCCGGGATGCTGTCTCCCCACATCCCCGCATCCTCCTAAATTAATTCACCCCCATGTTCTCCCCATGATTTTTTTCCTTGTATGTATCATGGATTAATGTTTCGTACTCCTCACAGGTGCCCCCTGGCATGGACTTCCCAGGGAGAGTCCGTACGTCAGACATCCTAGCTCACTCTCCCTGCAAGCGAAGGAACTTTCCTGGCTAGCCCAACATTTTAGCATATAGACAGGGTTTTGGTCCTGGAAGAAATACGGCATCTTTGCCGGACTATGTTTACCCGGTTTGGCCTACTGGACTAGTGGAGTGAGGAGGCGAATGTGGTGCCGTAATGTAACGCTCACTGAGCATCCTAGGGGGGGGAAAGACCTTGAAAATTGGGAAAGCAAATTGGGGTACAAATTCCTTCATGCGGCACTCAGAGGCCCAAGATACTCCTACGTTTAAGATGCACCGTCTTGTTTCTGAGCCTGTCATTCAGAGAGGGGTGGGAGACTCCCCTTCGGGTATAGAAGCCAATAATATACCCAGACCTTTCCTTTTAGCACCCTTACACAATAATTCTTATCAACCTTCTTGGCCTCAAACCTTTCCTTCAAGGAAAAGGAGTATAGCTCCTTCCACTTGAGAAGACGGGCCATAACTCCCCTTTTTCCACGGAAGCCTGCAGAGCAAGCCTCAGCGGCTTCTGCGTGGCTGCCCACTGGAACTCCTTCCATTTGTTCCCGTGCAGCCCTCAGTGTGGTCTTTTGGTTTTTCCCCACCACGCCTGCATCACTGAGCTTTGCACAAGAAGTGAGTGTCAAGGCCTCCTTCCTTCCAAGAGTTGGTCTCATAGTCAAGGGTTTGCCGAGGCTTTGTCTGGCCCTGAGCCTGGGTGGGCTGAGCCGGGAGTCCTCTCCACCGAAACCCATGCTCATTCACCAACCGGCCCGGCACGTACAGGTCTAAAACTGTGCGTATAGAGTGAAGCACGTACAGCAACATTCCGTTTCTCCCCACAGGACCTGAAAATGTGGCCCCCGAAGCAGTGAATTTTATTTAAAAATGGGTGCGTTGGGGAGGAAAACGTCTGAAATTATCATACACATTTACCTGCCTTTTCAGATCACCTGTGGGCCTGAATTTGACCTTTTCCTCCTGATTCAGATGGCGTGGTAGCCTGAGACCACCGCCCCTCCTGGGATTCACACTGTGATGCAGTTTCCTCCCTGGCCATCTCACGCCCTCGTGCTCACCTTCACCGAGAGAGTGGGGTGACACCCTGCCAGGCCCTAGCCTTGGGCGTCCTCCTGGCAGCTGGTACTTTGGGCTCTGGGGGACGCGTGCCGCCATATATCCCGAGACCACCGTGCTGTGAGAAGCCCACCCGAGCCAGCGGGTGGAGGAGGACTGAGACCCACAGGCAGCCCCAACAGGCCGTCCTAGAGCAGATCTCCCAGACCCCATTCCCGCTGCCCCCTCTGGGAAGCCCAGAGGCGAGGGTGAGGACGTGCTTGTGATTTGCCGTTTGCGGTTCGTCTCTTCTGGCTTTATGAGAGGTCGGCCACCGTTCCTCGCCGAGGCCGGGGCGCTGTCACTCTGCGAGGGCCTCCGAGTCTGCAGGAGAGCCGGTCACTGGGCTTGACACAGGGAGGCAGGAGCTCGAGCTGCACCGTGCGGAGACTCCCCGCGGGCGTTGGCACTCGCGGGGCAAGAGCGTGAAGGGCCTTAGACTCACTCAGACAGTAGGTGCTCCGGTCAGCGGCTGCGTGTTGTGAACAAGCTTTGCACACCTGCGCCCGGGCCACTTGACTTGGTAAGCTTGACGAGGAAAGACCCGCTGGTGAAGTTTATTCCAGCTGGTGTCCAGTTAAGAGCAAACAAAAGGCTTCGGCATGAAATGGATGATTACACGATTTTGTACAGTTGGAGCTCGGGGGCTTTCTTTACCTTCACGGTCTTGTTCTGTCTTCGGGAGAGCGTTCAGAGAACACATTGCTGGCCTGTTGGTCTCAGTGACTGCGCTCCGGCCGCATGTGCACCATCCTCTGGGCCTCCCTTGGAATCTTCCAGAAATTTTCACCCTCGATTTTGAAGGAAGCATCACCTACGAACGCTGTCATGCTCCACGCCAGCCATTCCGTCACCACCGGGACGTAAGAGCTTCAAGCTTCAGAGAACAGATTTTGAGATCGTGCCTTCGTTTCTCGACCGGTGCGCGACCGTCGGGTAGAAATACGTACCGTTGAGCCTTGAATAACACGGCTCTGACGTGCGCAGGTTCACTCCTACGTGGGTTTGGGTTTTTTTTTTTATTTGTTTGCTTGTTTTCTCACAGCGGAAAAGCTTTCTCATTTCCATTTGGTTCCGGCGTGGGAGACGGCTCCAGTGTGGCTACGAAGCTGCCCGGTGGCCACAGAAGCAGTTCAGGCAGAAGCCTTGACACCAGGGGACACGGGAAAGGCCCTGCAAGGGCCCCTGGGCTCTGGAGGCTCTGCTCACGCACAGGGGTGATCCCGTCTGGGAGTCACTCGTCCCGCCCAACCTGCGGGCCACCAGCCTGTGGAAGCGGCCAGACCGTTGCCCCCATTCTTGATGAGTTTAGTCCTCGTCTGAGAAGTCACAGACACGGGGGTCCATGTGGCAGATCCAAAGGGGCATGGGTTAGGCTCTTCCCGGACCATGGCAGCTCCCACGACACCCAGGGTTCTACGCCACTCGTCTTGGGACCGCTCCTGCGCATCCTGGAAGAGGACGCGGCCGCCATGACGCTTTTGCATCTTCGGGAACTGCCAGGCGCCCCGAGCTTTTCCTTGGCCACCTGGAGGAAAAAGTGTCCGTGTGCTCCTAAGCCGCATCCCTGAGGTCAAAACAGAAGCCTAGACAGAAGTACAGGAGGCCCATGTGAGCAGGTGTCCTAGAGGAGGGCGGAGAAGATGGTTCCGAGGTCTCAACTGGAGAAGAGGCTGGAGGGTGGCCAGAGGCTGCAGGAATGACCCCGGGTCTTTTCCTTCCAAGCACTGCCGAAGCGGGAGACGGGCTGCAGGGATGGGCACCCTGCCGATATGCTGAGTCGCGTGTCCTTTGTCTTCCTTATGATTTTCTCAGTAACATTGTCTTCTCTCCAGCTCACTTTATTGTAAGAATGCAGCCTATCATACACATAACATACGAAATAGGTGTTAATTGACTCTTTATATTATCAGTAAAGTTTCCAGTCAACAGGTTATTAGTAACTAAGCTTTAGGGGAGTCAAAGTTACACGTGGATTTTTGATCGCATGAGGGGTCTGCACCCTCCATGCCCATGTTATTTAAGGGTTAACTGTAGATCACAACTTGTGACAGAACGAGATCTGTGTTTGAAGTTGGGACAACATGGTCGCAATGGCCATGGGCTGAGTGAGGTCTTCTGGAAGGTGCTAATATCTCTCCTACTGTAGGCTCCCCATGTGGCATCTCCACATGGAAAAGGCAATTGTAGTGAGCAGCCTTTCAGGTTTTTTACGATGTAGACCTCATCAACACATTAAAAAAGAGAACGTAGTACTTGTTGTGTGCAAGACCCTGCCTGAGAACCTCAAGCCCCAGTAACATCTCGTTCGTACGAATATCCTCCTGCCAGTGACATTATGGTGTATCTTAAATGATAAAGATCTGTAACTCACGCCTATCCACCCACATTCCACAGAATAAGTATGCTGAGTGTAGCTGCATAGTCATCAGCTGGATTTCCCCCAATTTCTTTTTTTTTTAATAATTTTTTAAAAAATAATTTACTTATCTGAGAGAAGGAGAGAGCAAGAGAGAGAGCATGAGCAGGCAGAGGAGAAGCAGACTCCCTGCTGAGCGGGGAGCCTGACGTGGGGCTCGATCCCAGGACCCTGGGATCATGACTTCAGCAGAAGGCAGACCAGGTGCCCCAAGATTTCCCCCAGTTTCTTTTAAAACATCTCAAACTTACAAAAGAGTTGAGATAACGACACAATGAACACCCATTAATCTCCTTTTCAAATGCAATTGTTAATATTTTGCTACATTTGCTTTCTCTCTCTCTTTCTCTCTCATTCTGCCTGTCCTTCTCTTTCTCTGTCTCTCTGTCTCTCACACACAGACACACACACGTTTTGCTCAGCCATTAGGACATAAGCCGCAACTATCACCTACTTCAGCACGCAGCTTCCAAGACCGAGGAGTGCCCTATCACTGGCCACCAGGTCTTTATCACCCCCCCCATCAGTATTTTTAATATGAAAATTAACTTAGTATTAAAATTCCCCCAATTTCCATGAAGATGATCTTCATTGTTGCTGTTGTTGTTTTTATTCCGGATGCTATCAAACATCATGGATCCAACTGGTGACCATGTCCCTCTAGTCTCCTGCGGTCTAGAACAGTCTCTCTGTTTCAGTTGCTTTGTGTGACCTTGGTAATTTTGAGGAGTCCAGCCCGGTGTCCTGTAGAAAGCCCCACTCTCTGGATTTGCACACTGTTGCTATTAGTTAGGTTAGTGATGATTGTCTTTAGCAGAAAAGCCACTCAGTGCAGTGCGCTTCCTTTTACATCACAGGCTGCCCAGTGATTGCGTGATGCTGGCTTTGATCTGTCCCATAAGGGGAATCCTTCCCCTCCTTGTAATTAAGAAATGACCTGGGCAGTGATGCTTTGAGGTTCTGTGCCTGGCAACTTTTCCCTTGATGATTTTAGGGTTTGCTGCTAAATCCTTGCCTCGAGCAGTAATTACCTTGGTGGTAGGAGAATTGAAGTGTTGCCATCCTTCATTTCTTCCACATTTATTCATAATAAAAAGAGCTTCCTCCTCCCATTTTAAAGATATTACTAAAGACTTGGAGATTCTTTTAGTCAAAGTGTTATAACCCTTCCCATCCTTTTTCATTGCTCAAATGATTTCAAATATAGTCATTGGAAGTCTCTGTAAGTGAGTACTTGTATCCTTTTCATATGCCCGCAACAGATTTTAAGCACTGTTCTTGCTTTCTGGCACAGCAAGATGTTCTCAGTTCACCTTTCACTTGTTTCCTTCATTAGTTCTTACCAATCATGGCATAGTCACTAGCTGTGCATGAGTTGATTTGTAGTTGTATTGTGGAATCTGAAAGGAAGACACATTACAGTCTTTCCTCTACTCTATTCTCAGAAGACTTGCAACACCAGATGTGGGGGTTTTCCCACACCAAGTATTCTCCAGTCCTTGGCGGGCAACAACTGGGGGTCCGGCAGTTTACTTCACATCTGACAGGGTCTACCTGGAATTAACATCAGATCCCCAAATCTAAGGTCTCTGTCCCACAAGACCACCCTTTCTTCAGATGCCAGTTCCAAGTCCAGGTTGCCCCTTATGGTTCTGATAGACTGGCTATAAATCAGACCTTCCCCCAACACCGTCCTCTGTTTAGTGTTAAAATGGTTCAGAGGGGCGCCTGGATGGCTCAGTTGATTAAGCGACCAGCTTCGACTTGGGTCATGATCTCGGGGTTCTGGGATGGAGTCCTGCATCAGGCTCCCTGCTCAGCGGGGAGCCTGCTTCTCCCTCTTCCACTCTCCCTGCTTGTGCTCTCTCTGTCTCTGTCAAATAAATAAGTAAATCTTTTTTAAAAAATTAAAATAAAATAAAAGGGCTCATAAGCTCAAAATAGGTTTTACTCGATTATCAGTTTATTATAAAAAGATACAACTCAGGAAGTGATACATAAGGCAATGTATGGGGGAAGGGGTGTGGAGCTCCTGCCCACTTCAAGCACATGACCCTCTCAGCATCTCCAAGGTCACCAGCCTAGAAGCTCTCCAATCCCCCTCAGTTAGAGTTTTTTATGAAGACTTCATTACATAAGCATGATTGATTAAATCATTGACACTTGGCGATGAAGTCAACCACAGGTCCCATTCCCCTCCTGGGAGATCTCAGAGTTCCTTCCGTCCATCTCATCACATGGTTGGTTCCCCTGGCAACCAGTCCCCCATCTTTAGGTGCTTCCCAAAATCCACCTCACTAAGACAAACTCAGGTGTGGTTGAAAGGGGCTTCTTATGAACAAGAGATACTCCTTTCACCTTTATTTATCCAGAACTGTTTCAAGAGTCTGAGGCAAGAGACAAATATTATAAGATACTCCTACTGCTCTGACCACCTAGGAAATTACAAGGGTTTCATGAGCTGTTTTCCAGGAACCGTGGATGGAGACCAAAATATATATTTTTTATTATATCACAGCATCACAGTATCTCAAGGGAAAATACTGAGAAATAAGGTGGCTGGATTAAAAGAAATGACTATATAATTTTTCTAGAACTTTCCAAATTTCCCCCAGAGGAGTTGTAACATTCTGCACTCTTACTCACAACAGATAGCAATGCCGACTTGATTTTTCATACTTACACTTCGACATGAGTTTCTCCTTCAAAACAGTCAATATTTCTCACTCCGCTTTTGTGATTACTTTCAGGCCCTCATGACAATCTTAAATTGTTTCATTCTTAGCAAATTTTTGTCATATGTGATTATAATTGGGGATTTTTTCATCCCAACTTTTACCTTATTTTACTTAATACAAAAACAGAGTGACATCAGTGAGATGGCAGACCCATTCTCTCTCATCATCCCCCATAGACACCCATTTTGGCAATTGCCCATGGATGACAGTGCTATCGTGGGAGTCCCTCAGAGAAGTTCCAGCACACATTCCATTACAGGAAAAAGAAAATCCCAAAACAGATGCATTGTAAATGGTAAGAAGAGCAGTTTCACCTTGCCTGTGTCACCCCTACCCCAAGGTTGCGGGGCTCAGTGCCCAGAGAGCCTATGGCCCACAATTCCTCCCCTGAAGGAGAGCAAATGAGAGAACACCCAGCTTCTCCATCCATCCTGGGATGCTGCCAGGAGGCCCCTCTTTCCTTGCCCCACCCAGAATACCACATGATCTGCAGGCTGAGGGTGGAAAACAGCCTAAGGCACAGCAGCCAAGGCCTGGAATTCATCAGAGGGACACTAGAAACAAGAGTATCCTCCTAACAGATTTGTCAACTCCATCAGGAAGTCTGCTCACAAATTGCTAGAGATACCACACCTGGGGACACCCCAACCAACTCACAGGCACCTCCAACACTCTGCACACACCTTCTTTCTTCACAAACCTACACCCAACCCCCATGGCTGGGTCCTGGCACAGTATGATGGGGAAAGCAAGCAAGATCCTGACTCTTCAGGATCGGGAGAAGGCTCACAGACAAGCATTTCAGGGCACTGCCCTAGAGGAAATATATGGGAGGCTGTCAGTAAGCAGCCTGGTTTTCTGGAATTGAGAGAAGGCATACAATTACGAATCCCCTCCAAGACAGAAGAAGTGTTAATGAGCGAATTCACAGAAAGGATCTGAGAAAGCCTCAGAATCCCTATCCAGACTGACAGGTGAAAATATCTCTCACACTATGTGAATTAGACTAGAGGAGATGACTGCTGCTTCAAACACAAAGACAGCAGTGCCACACCTTAAGGATCGTGTGCGTGCACACTCACACACAGGCATGCACACACACACACAGGCATGCACACACACACACACAGGCATGCACACACACACACACACACACATCAAAAGATACAACATCACCAAAGAACTGACCTCAAAGAAATGGAGATCTGCAAATGGTCTGACAAAGAACTCAAAATAATTATTTTAAGGAAGCTCAGTCAGCTGCAAGAAAACACAAATAAACAAGTCAGTGAAATCAAGAAAGTAATACATGAGTAAAATGAGAAGTTCCACAGGTAGATGGAAATTGTAAGTAAAAACCAAACAGAAATTCTGGAGCTGAAGAATACAATGAATGAATGAAAAAAAATGCAATAGAGAGCATCAGAAATAGACTTCACAAAGGAGAAGAAAGAATCTTTGAGCTTGGAGACAGGTCATTTGAAATTATCCTGTCAGGGAGGAAAATAAGAAAAAAAAAGGATGAAAAAAAGAATGAATAAAGCCCACATGAATTATGAGGTTTATTAAAAGAAACAATATTTGCATTATGGGAGTCCCAGGAGGAGAAAGACAGAAAGAGGCAAAAAAGCTTATTTAGGAAAATAATGGCTAGTATTACACTGTATGTTAACTAACTGGAATTTAAATAAAAACTTAAAAAAGAGTAATCAGTGAACATAAGAGCTTTTTCCATCTTTTAAAAAAATGAAATAAAGACTGAAAATTTCCCAAATCTGTGTAGAGATATGGGCATTCAGCCACATCAAGTATATAGGTCCCATAGAGATTCAATCCAAAAAGGACTTCATCAAGACACCTTACAAAAAACTCAAAAATCAAAGACAAAGGGAACATTCTGAAAGCAGCAAAAAAAGAGAAACTCGTTTCATAAAAGGGAATCCCCATGAGGATATCGGCAGATTTCTCAGCAGAAACCTTGCCGGCCAGGAGAGAGTGGGAGAACGCATTCAATGTACTGGATGAAAACTTTCAACCAAGCACACCCTACTGTACAAAGCTGGTCTTCAGAGATGGAGGAGATGAAGACTGTGTCAGGAAACAAAAGCTGAGGGAGCTCCTCAGAACCAGCTATGTTAAAACGCTGAGTTGAGTTCTTCAAGCTGAAATGAAAGGACGCTAATCAATAACATGAAACAATATTAAAGTGTAAAACTCACTGGTAAAGTATAGGCAAATCTGGAATACTCTAATATTGCACTGGTGGTGTGTAAATCACTTACAGCTCTAGTGTAAGGTGAAAAGACAAAAGTATTAAACATAACTGTAGCCACAGTAATTTATAAGTAGAGACACAATACAAAAGTGTAAGTTGTGACATCAAAAACAAAAGGAGGGGAGAAATAAAGCATAGAAGGTTTGCATGCAATTAAAGTTAAGTGGTCATCAGTTTAAAATAGACTGTTGCAAGATTTTTTTATACAAGCCGTATGGTAACCACAAAGCAAAAAGGTATGGTAAATATGCAAAAGATGAAAAGAAAAGATTAAAGCATATATATATATCATCAAATCACATGGGAAGAAAGCAAGAGAGGAAGAAAGGAATTATAAAACGGCCAAAAAAATTAACAAGATGGCAATAGAAAGTTCTTACTTATCATAATTACTTTAAATATAAATGGATTTAATTTTCTAATCAAAAATCATAGGGCAGCTGAATGGAGTAAAAAGCCGTATCCAGCTCTATGCTGCCTACAAGAGACTCACCTGGGCTTTCAGGACACACACATGGAATCTGAAAGCCTGGAAAACGATGTTTCATCCAAATGGCAACCAGAGAAATCAGGAGCGGCTATACTTACATCAGACAAAATGGACTTCAAGCTAAACACTGTAACAAGAAAAAAAGAAGGTCAATATATAATGATAAAGGGCTCAAGCCACCAAAAGATACATTAGTACATATTCATGCACTCCACATAAAGGCATCTCATTATCTAAAGTAGATATTAACAGATATTAAAGGGAAACAGACAGCAATATCGTAATAGTGGGAGACTTCAGTACTCCACTTTCAACATCTGATAGATCATCCAGACAGAAAATCAGTAAGGCAATGATGCACCTGTCCACACTTAAGACCAAATGAACCAAACAGATGTGTCTACAGAACATTCTATCTGACATCAGTAGAGTAGACATTCTTCTCAGTAGAGTAGCACAGATGGAATGCTCTTCAGAGTAGATTGTGTCAGGTCACAAAATAGTTTTAACAATTTTAAGAACATTAAAATTATTTTAAGTATCTTTTCTGACCACAATCACATGAAACTAGATATCAATGACAAGAGAAAATTGAAGAATTCACAAACCAAATGACATACTGCTGAATAACCAATGGCTCAGAGCAGAAATTGAAAGGGAAAAAAATATTTTCAGAAAAACATAAGCACAGCATGCCAAAAATTATGCAAACCAGCAAAAACAGTGATAAGAGAAATGTTAGTAATGATAAATGCCCATACTTTGTTTTTTTATCTTTATTTTTTTTAAGATTTTACATTTAAATAATCTCTACACTCAATATGGGGCTCGAACCTATAACCCTGAGACTCAGAGTTGCATGCTCCACTGACCAAACCAGCCAAGAGCCCCTAAATACCTACATTTAGAAAAAAATAAGATCTCAGATAAAAGACCTAATTTTACACCTTAAGGAACTGGAAAAAGAACAAACTAAGTCCAAAACTAGCAGAAGGAAGGAAATAAATTAAATAGCAACTAGATAAGCAACAGGAAAGGCCAGCAAGATAAAGAGCTAGTTTGTTCAAAAGATAAACAAAACTGGCACATCCTTTACTAGACCAATTAAGAAAGAAAGAAAGAGGGAATACTCAAATAAATAATATAAAAAATAAGAGACTTTACAACTGATACCACCAAAATACAGAAGGGTCATGACAGATTACTATGAATGGTCACACACCACCTGAATTGGATAACCCGGAAGAAAGGATAAGTTCCTAGAAACATGCGACCTTCCAAGAGTGAGTCAGGAAGAGACAGAAAATCGGAATACAGAGACTGAATCAGTAATCAAAATCCCACAATGAGGGCGAGCTCGAGAGCAGACGGCTCAATGGTGAATTCCGCCAAACACTGAGGGTAGAAACAGGGGGTGTTGATCAAAAGGTGCAGATTTCTTGTTTTAAGATGAATACATTTTGGGGACGTTACGGCCGGCGTGATAATACCACTCAAGTCACTACGTACTTGAAATTTGCTAAGAGAGTAAGTTGAAGTGTTTTCACCACACGCACACCCACGGCAGGTACCTGTGGAAAGAGATGGGTGTGTTAACGAGCTTGATCGTGGTCGATATTTCGCAACGTAAGTGTATGTCAAATCATCACATTCACATTTTCAATAGATGCTGCTGTGTTTACTGGTTGCACTTTAATAAAGCTGGAAAAATAATACATGCTGTTATTTGATTTCTTGGAGACTTCCAAAAGTTAGAACAAATGTAATTTTATCTTATACCGCATTTGCAAACCAAATGAAATCATTTTGGTTTTGTTACTGCCGTTCTAAAGATTGGCCACAAAATGATATCAATTTTTAAGTCCATTGCCAATGAGAAGCTCAAACTATTTTCAGCAGTTTCAGTAACATTTTTGAATAATATATAGTCCCCCGAAGTAATACCTTAAGAGACATGAGGCTTTCAACTGTAGAACCATCATTGTGTCATTGTTTTTCTTTAGGACATAATATTTTATGGTCACTCTGGCTTCCCTTCACTCCTGACAGGGATAATTACACAAGTCTACCATAAGAAAAAATAAGATCAAATGTTTTACTTAGAAAAAACAAATTTAGTTGTATGCTAACTAAAATATATTCACTGGCTAAAATATTTCATCCTTGAGTGATATGCAAAGCGAGAAAAGAACCCCTTCAAACTGAGTAAGTGTTTAAGTTATTGGGTAGTGTTGTGAAATGCTTATTCACTATTACAAGTTGGTAAGCACCCCGATGTTCCCTGCAGCATTACGTACCACAGCCAGCATGTCGGGGAACCCAAGCGTCTGTGCAGAGCTGGGTGGATAGAGAAGTGAGATTGATTGATAAATGCAAGTGTTCTACGCAAAATAAGTCAGTCAGATAAAAACAAGTACCATGATTTCAGTCTTGTGTGGAATTTAAGACACAAAACCAATTAACAAAGAGAAAAAGAGACAAATAGAGCAGCCACCTCTTAACTATGGGGAATAAACGGATTGTTCCCAGAGAGGAGGAGGGTGAGACGATGGCTGAGCCGGGTGACGGGGGCGTGAGTGCACTTACCCTGACGAGCGCTGAGTCATGCATGGAATTGTTGAATCATGGTATTGTACGCTGGAAACAGAACACTGTACATCAATTATACTTGAATAATTAAAAAAAATCAGAGAAGGAAAAAAAAACTTGGTAAGATATCTTCATATCCTGCCTAACAAATAGCTTTAGTACATTTCAAATTAGTGATAATTTAGTAAATGATTTAAATAAATGCATCAGTGGTTTAAATAAACGAGCCCTGAACATTTGGTTTAGTCTACACCACATCATAAGTCACTTCGAACGAGCATAAAAGTGTCCGTTAGAGGATGGCTGAGCTAGGCCCTCGGCGTGGAGGTTTCTGGGTAATGGCACCTGTGCCGCTGGCAACGGGACACATCTACTCCTTGTGCAGGTGGTATGACTACTGCTGTCCCTCTGCCAGGCGGCATTCGCAAGTCCGGCCCTTCATGAGTGGCCCATGTCCCATCTGCAGCCACGAGGACTAATTGAGCTATTCCAGAGAGCACCGCGAGTCCAAGTGCGATACTTAACCCACCTTCTTATGCGGAAGACACACGCACGGAGAGATTGTTTATATTATCATGCAGCTGTATTTCTGAATGCCTACAGTGTGCCGTGCGTGGAGTTTGACTCTTTTATATAAGACCTTAGCTAGATAATTTCACGTAAAATTTCCTTCATCTGGTCTCATTTAGAGAGGAGAGTAGCATCTTTTCCCGGAGCAGATAAGAGCTGTAGATCTCGGGAGGTGAGACAACGTACTGAGGGGTACCAGAGGCGTGTGCTAGCAGTGCACCTCCAATTGCTAGGTAACCTTCAAAAGAATACCATCGCCTCTGTAAAAGCAGACCTGTTCTTAAAAAATCTCAAAAAATATGCTTTACTGGACTTTAATTTTCCTGATTGCATGTCTGGGCTTGATGGAGGCATCGTTCCTCTTGCGGCTGGTGCCCAGGGTGGGGGGACACTGTGGGTGCCCACTGTGCTGCTGAATGTGCAGGTGGAAATGCCAACAAGCTGCTTTTCCAGCTTCTGTTGGAGCTAGCGGCCACGGGGAGGTCTGCTGGGACCCACTCAGGCCCCCTGGGTGAGCGTCTGCCTCTTACCAGATGCCGTGCTGGTTTATGAGCACCTATGAGTGCAAACGTCTTCAACTGGCTCAAACTACTTCTGAGTGTTCCCCACCTCACAACCAGAAGCAGCCGACAGACCCAGATGTGCTCCAGCTGGAGGGCTCAGCACGGCTTGCAGTTCTCTTCCTCCCTCGGTCTAGCAGCACGGCGCTCTGAAGCCCTGCCCTCGGATGGGGAGCGCCTTGCACCCTGACCAAATCGTGCCTGATTGCCCGAAGCACACAGCGTCGGGAGGCTGGGAGGTCTGCGGGAGGGTCTGAGGCCCCTAGGTAGCACGGGGCTTCTCCAGGGCTGACCTGGCCCAGGCATTAGGACTGCAAAGACTGTTTTTTCCAGATCATTCCATTCCTCTCTCATTCCATCCTCCCAGAGCCCCTGTGCTTTTAAGAGGTACATTTTAATAGAACATCAAAGAGAAAAATCACGGTCTTAAAATAATCATGATACAAGCCGGCCAACTACTCAGAAAAGAAATATTTGGATACTACCTCTTTTCCCATTTAATTCTCCTTTAGCACCCTTTTAAAAAAATTCAGATGGGCATTTGTGAGTGGATATTAGCCATGTTTGTGTAGGTGCGCACTGGAAAAATGCTTTTAATAGACTGTGTATTCCTCTGTTTTTAAACGGCCGTGTTGAGCTTCAGCCGGTACAACAAAATCACTGGCATTTAGCATCGTAAAACTAGTAACTGTAGAGAACGTCAGGATGTTTTCCCAGTTCCCAGAACATAATTTTCCGTCATGGGAATTCTTCTGACAGTTGCAGATGGGGGAACTTTCCCCCCATCTTGTTTCTGGACATGAAACTAGACCTTTCTGACCTTCACACAAGTGATCATTAATCTCTCCAGATTCCCACTTTTTTTTTTTTTTAAGATCCATAAAGAAGTTACATGGCACACAGCCCTGTAACTGAACACAGTTTGAAGACAGATGACTAATTTCCTAAATTATTTCTGGATTTTCCCTTTAATTACTTGTAGCCTTAAACAGCTTCAACAGAAAACTTGCGCTGGGAAGTCCCCCCACCCCCCGCCCATTCCTCCTCCCCGAGCAAGAGGTAGAAAGTGAAAGGCTAGTAATGGAACACTTAAAAATGATCCCGCTGGGCCCTGCCTGTTACTCACAAGCAAGGAATGCGGCTGCGCTTATAAGGCAGAGTTTCGTCTACAGGAATTTCCATAAACCACCAATTGCATTACATCAAGGCATCATCTTAAATCCCATGGTGATTTTCCTAAACACGACTAGCTTACTGGCTTCAAACCCATTATCTCTTCTTGTCGTTGCAAAAAATTTCTCCAAATGTTTATAATTCTTCAGGGCCATCCTAAAATGGCCAGTTAGCAAACGTGGGGTAAGGGGAAGAGATGGCAGAACTTTCGGAGAAGAAGCGTCCACTGTCCGAGGACCGGGCCCAGCTCCCAAGGCCCCGGCGAGAAGCACACGACGCCTCTCTCTGCGGATTTCCCTGTGCTGCTTCGGGGTGGGGGGTGGACCAGGCGTGGGCCGGAGAGGGCAGGACGAGGAGAGAAGCTGGGGGTCCAGAGACCCCCGTTTCCGCCTCCAAAGTTCCACGTGACAAGTGTGCCCTTCCTGACGCTCCGACTCCGAGCGAGCTCCGGGGGGTCCAGAGCTGTCCCAGGCCGAGCGTGGGCTCTGGCGTGAGGAGCAGTGTCAGGAGGTGGTGCTGGTGGCTGTCACTCAGCTCTCGCTGCGTAGCCCAGCGGAGGAGCCGACCGGACTTGTGCAGCTCCCCAGGAAGGCGGGTGCGGGACGGGACTGGGGAAGCCCTGCGGGAAGCAGCACCAACCAGACAGCGGCTTATACAGCCTCCAGGGTCCACTTTCGGCAAGACCGCATCTTCCCTGAGGCTCTTCTCCCTCCTCCAATGTCCCAAGAGCTCTCCCCACACCCGCACCCTTCCAGCCCCCCGAGCTCCGGTACTCCAGGCGGGGCATCCGCACGGGCTGTTCCTCGGCACCCAGCACGCCCCAGTCCCAAATAACTCTCTCCCCTCCTCCCACTCACCCCCACTCAGGGTCCTCCCGGTGCTTCCTGGAGCGACCGCGATTGTCGCCCAGTCTCTGCAAAGCAGGGAGCCCCGCTGCTCTGTGACGGGCGCCCCTGACCCCATGACCTTGGCTGTGCCCCAGCAGCAGGTCCCCCCAGGAACTGTGAGTGTCCCCACAAGGCTGGGCAGGGGGAGCGGGCAGAGAGCCCTCGCTGACCAGAACGACAGCGGGCTCGGGAGAAGCACCTCACTATGAGGACAGATAAGGGGCCTGAACATCAAGGGGAAAACCCTAAACCCCCAGACTCCCGCCTAAGGAGCCTCGCCAGCACAGCCCAGAGTCCTCTTTCTTAACGCTATGGGGCGAGAATCAGAGGGAAGGACACGTGAGGGGCTGGCCCTGGGCGTGCAGACCCACGGGGACAGCGAGTCCAGGTCAGGGACGATGACCCGCCCCTGATGCAGCGTGACCGAAGCTGAGAGGGTTCCGCGGCCTCCGGGCCTCCGTGGGAAAAGGAGGATATGAAACAGGAGCAGCCGCCCAGGGCTGCTGGGAAACCGAGAGCTGGCAAGTTCCTCCCGCCCCGCAGGAAGGGCTTGCGCAGGCAGCCAGAGCCCGAGGAGGTCCCCACTGCTGCCGGCGCCCCTTGTCTGCCAAGAGCCGGGCTGCCTTCCTGGCCTCCCCTCCCGTCCGCGTCCTGATGTGCTCTGCTGGGTGGTCGTGAAGGGAGCCCAGTTACGCATTCTGGGCCGGGACCCAACAGAAGTAAAATGCTCTGTTCTCAGTCCGTCCCGTCCGGAGGGACCTGACATCAGGGTGTCCTGGGGACGGCTCCCGTGGCCAAGTTCAGGCAGGTGTGCTGGGCTCCCTGCCGGGAGGCTGCTCTTCTTCCCTGGGTAGCCTGGACGCAGGATGTGGCAAGTGTGCCCGGAGAGTGTGGACGTGCCCTGTCCACTGACTCTCCCCTGCGCGGCCTCCATGGACGCGGGGCTGAATCCCTCCTTACCGTGATCGTTGCCAGAAGGCGATTTTCTGGTTAATTAATTCCTTAAATCCAAACCAAGAGACGTTTTACAAAGTGACTGGCTCGTGGTCCTTAGAAACCGTGACCTCAGGAAAACCCGAGGAGCTGCCTCAGATAGTGCAGCCCAAGACCCGGCAACTAGACGTAGCGCACAGTTCCAGACCAGGACCCTGCTGTCCTTTTCTCTAAGGAGGTGTGGGGACAAGGCTGAAAATTGAGGAAGGCCTGGATGTTCCGTAATAGGATTACGCCAGTGTTAGTTTTCTGATTTTGCCGTTGTACTTTGCCTTATATAAGAGAATGCTTCTGGGACCCTTGTGTTCCTTGGAGCATCAGAACAAACGGGATGGTGGCCATCACTTTCTCTCAAATGGTCAGGAAAAAATACTATGTATCTACAGCACGTAATAAGCGCAGTGAAATGTTAACATTGGGGGCTCCAGGGGAGGGTACCCGGGGGGCCATCTATAATGTTCTTGCAACTTTTCTGCACAGGTGAAATGATTTCAAAATAAGGATGCTTTTAAGACGTACCGGGCGTTCAAAATGCACTGAGAAGGTGGGCATGGCTGAGTTTGAGGAGGAGTGGGTGGGACCGCGCCCCCGTGGGGAAGGCGGCCAGCGATCTTGTCTCTGGGGACGCTCTGAGGCTGCAGGACGATCTAGTCCATCCCACTCTGCGGGAGGCAGACCGACCGGACTGGAGGCAAGAAGAGGTTTCTCTATTGTCTGCCTGGGAAGGCAAAACATTTGAGTCATACCAACAAAGGCTAGCTTTCAAGAAAACTTACTAAGAGCCCATGGCTTTGCCCTCCGAATTCCAGTTTCTGGGCATGACATCGCTGCGGTCACATAGGTACGTTCTGTATCAAGTGTCCCGAAATAGATTATCATCCCAGAGGCTGCAGCTCGCCTCTGATGCAGGTCTTACATGGTAACAATAAAGGGCTTCAGCCTCTGAGCCCTCGATGAGGGACGAGCACACCGAGTAATCAGTCTTGACCACCACGTGAATGAGCTCCTGTCCCCAGGCCACGAGCCCACAGCCCACGCTGCCGATAATGACTTCAGCCACAGAGGCAAGACAGAAGTGGCCCCGAAATAGATCTTTAAAGCCCTCCCTCATCTTCTGTGACAGCACTATTTACTGTCTCATTTTGGTCTCTTATCAGGAAGCCTTCTGAATCAGTGCTCTATTTTGAGCACAAAGTCAAGATTTCTGCGGCCTCAGCCAAAGATGTTCACGTGGAGAGCGGCTGAGCTGGCTTGCTGATTCAGCCGCGGCGATTCCTGGAGTCCTTCTGGGTGAGTGGGAAGGGGTTCACCCATGAAAGCTTTTCCTTGCCCTTTCTCTCCCTTTCCCACCCTGTCCACTTAGCATTCCGCCAGAGAGAACAGAAGATTGAATGTGTGCCAAGAAGTGGACACGCTCCGCAGACGTTAACAGCTTGACCGCACTGATGGCTTGTTAAAAGTCAGCTCTCCCCCCGGGGGATCTTACTTTCTCCCCTTGTGAGTGTCCATTTTTTTCTTTTTTTGTTCCTCCTTTGCCCTGGACTTCTTACACAAATGGAAGGTCATTTGCAGGAAATGCGGATTGCAAAACTGGTGAGCGGAGCCCAGCTGGGGTCAGCCAATGCCCAGTTACGGAGTCCCTGTGTCGTGCGTGCTCAGCATGGGCTATGTGCCATGCCACGTGACCCTCAGGAGAACTCTGCAAGCCTCGTGATTCATCCTCACTTCTCAGATGGGGCGACAGAAGCTCGGAGAGGAGGAACGTCAGGGCCAAAGGTCCACAGCAAGGCCAAGGGGTGACGTTGCAACGGTTTCTTGTCTAGAGGGCTCCGTCTTCCACTCTGTGTGCTTTGACCGCAAGGAGAAAGATACCCAGACCTCCCTCTTCATCTGCTTGTTGAAGGCCCTGGATTCCAGAAAATTGGGGTTTGGTGCCTAGATTGCGAAAGAACACGTTACCTTTGACACCTCGTCCCACTTGTGGGTGCCGTCTTGGTAACCCTCGTGAGCAGAAAAGAGAATATATTCAAGATTTCGCTCAGCTGGGTGGTTGGGATTTCTCCACCATGTGTGAGCCAGACGTCCTCAGGACCAAAGCTGGGCGGGGTTACCGTGTCTCTGCTGAGCCAGCCTGGTGGGCTGGGGTAGCTCATAGCCCTCCTTCCTGCCCTCTGCCACAGCTTCTAATCTCATTTGGTTTCTTGTGAATTATGTGACATATGAGATTATGAGAGCAGATGCCCCCCCCCCGCCCCGCAAGGGGACCTGGAAGACTGTGCTGGGTACAGCACCCCTTCATGGTAGGACCATTGGACTGCTTCCAACTAGGACCCAGGAAGACACATCCTGCTGGTGACTCTGTGTCCCATCGTGCTCCCAGGGACCCACCAAAGCCACATGCACTGCTGGTCTCACAGAAGCGTCCACACTTGCCGGTCTGAGGACCCTGTGTGCCTGCCCCCACAGAGGACTGGTGCAAAATGGCAGGGGGCTGAAGACCCCAGGCATAACCATGAACTCAAGAACCCACGGAAGTTGGTAAATTAAGGTCCTGGACTCTTTGACCCTTGGGTGGGACAAGTCTGAGGTATGTTGTTTACTTTCCTCCCATCTTGAGACCAGCGGGACTGAGCCCCCACTGTCCACAAGGATAACTTTGGTAAAGCTCCCCATGTTGGCTTGCTTCTCTTCGGTCTCCCTCCTACTCCCTCTGAGTGCTTTCTGGAAACAGCACCTAGTACATTCCTTGCACTCAGACCCTGATCTCGGGTGGACTTGGGAGGAACTGGCCTTCAACATCCCTCAGGCCGCCTTCTTTGCCCCCGCCCCCCAGCGTGATCGGTACACTGTCAAGCACCCCACGCCCCAGAGAATGTTGCAGACAGAGGTGAGGACAGTTGTCCCTGGGCCCCACACGTAGACTTTTCCACACCGGAAACCAGAATCTCTGATCCTGGTACCAAAGCCAAACCTGTGGTTCAGTCAGACAGCACCCATCAGGAAGGAGTTCCTGGAGGACCCAGGAGCTAGAGCTCAGAGTGGGACACCAGCAACGTCAGTGAGTTTTCATTCCGATGGGCCTGCCCTGAAAGATGGGTCTCTGCGATTCCAGTTCTTAGCAGGGTAAAGACCAGCAACAAAAAGGAAACTCTGTCCATGGGGAGGGGGAGATCTTGTCTTTTGCAGGTTGACAATGTTGCAGAAGAGAAAGAATAAGATGTTTCTCTTTCCTCCTTGAACTTGCTTTCTTCTCTGTGGTAGGTCCCAGGCTCCATTAAGTCGTGATTTCTGGGGTGTCATGGGGCTCCAGCATCACGCACCCCACTTCTGCGAGCCAACACGCGGGGATGGCCAGGCCCTGACCGCAGCACCCCGCGCCGTGGAGTGGCTGAGTGCGTGTGTCCGTTTCCTCCAATCAGCACGGAGTCTGGGAGGGAGCGTTCACGCTGTCGAGGGTTTGGAAGTAGCACAAGTGAAACCGGTGACTCGCCGCAGCAGCAGTTAGTGAGTCCGTCGTGCGCACACCGAACAGGCAGTTCGCCAGCCAGAAGCCCTCAAACCAGTTTGAGCCTGGAACGAGGCCTGGAGGGAGACGGTCATGAAGCAGCCCATTCGGGGAGAAGTCGTGACTGTGTATTCTTCCCAGGGATGGTCAGGATGCCAGAATGTCCTCAAGCTCTATGGAGCTGGTCACTGGTTACCCCCTCTCAGCCTTGGGAAGCGGTTCGTTTCGCTTGTGATTTCCAGAGGCACAAACAGGGGATGACCCGGGTCCAGTGAGTCTTGCAAAATAAACTAAATTAAGCTTTATTTGTGTGAGTAAACTGGTATCCTCTGGTGAGGGAATTTTTAAGGCTGGTCTCTGTGTGTTTTTTATTTCAACATCCTCCTACCTCATTGTGACTGGCTTAAAAGGGGGCCACGTGACACCCTGAGACCCGGGAGACTCTGGGGAACAGGTCTCCCTGGTTCCTCAGGGGCCCCCAGGGGCTGCCCACGGGCCTGGGCCACCACGTGGGTACCCTCGGCCAAGGGCCTGTGGATGGCACCCCAGGGGAGGCAGAGGCCCCGTGATGTTAGCAATGGACTCTGCCTTTCCTCCCATGGACCTTGCAGTAGGTGAGACATTTAATTCCTTGGCTTGTTTACTCCCATTTTAACCAAGTTGTCTGTCACTTGACGAAAGAATCCTAAATGATGCAAGTGGGAGGGAGTTTCTTAATTTGCTTTGGTACCAGGATCAGAGACTCTTCTCCATGTGCCCCCTGGCCCCACGTGGCCCGTGAGGCCAAAGCATGTGGCTGCTGGGTACCCCCCGGTGTATGCACAGAATGTTTGAAATCCTCTTGGGCTCTGGAAGGCCCCGTCCTAGGGCACGGACTCCTCAGAGGGGGGTGGCAAAACTTACAGGAATTTGCTGAGGTTTTATCCCTAAAGTTAAAATTTCATTCACAAGTAAGTTTAGGCCAAAGCCCTTGGGGAAATTACACTTTATTTATTTTTTAAAAGATATATTTATTTAAGAGTGAGAGAGAGCATGGAGGGAGGTGCAGAGGGAGGGGGAGAGAAACAGGCCCCCCAGTGAGCACAGAGCCCAGCGCAGGCCTCGATCTCACCAGCCTGAGACCGTGATCTGAGCCGAAACCCACGTCCGCTCTGCCAACTGCACCACGTGGGCCCCGGAGAAACGGCCCTTTAAGTTCAAGCACAAAATATATCCAGTCTAGTACACTGGGACCAGTATTTTGAACAAGAGGAGAAAATATTCCATTGGAGACACGGGAATTCAGCCATACAAAATAATATTTATCCATGGGTTGATTTTAAAAGGTTACAGACACGGCCATTGTTTAGTGGAAATACACTCTTCTTACGGCGTCTAAAAAATCCTTGAGCCTCTCTGCAGCCTTATTACGAAACAGCCAAGTGACAGGAAAGTCACAAGAGTAAGCGGATGAAAGTCACACACCCCCGCCAGACGGGCCGGGTGTTCTTGGTTTGCTGCGTGACCTCCCCACGCACGCCTGCGCTGCCTCGTGGAACCGGTCCTACGCACGCGCTCGCACCCCCGCTCACGTGGATGGCTTTCTGGCCGCCTGAGAGTTAGTTTGTGGACGTCAAGACACTTTTGGATACTTTAGCATCGGTCCCCTAAAAAATAGCAAGTGACTGTCACACTCTAGAAAGTTAACACTGGAATAATGCCATTGTGCGCGTGCGCGGTCCGCAGCCCAGGTTCCCTCTTTGTCCGGGTAGTGCCTTTCAGCGCTTGGGTTTTGCTGTTGTTGGGGTTTTGTTTCTTTGTTTGTTTGTTTTAAAATCTGGGCTCCAGCTAGCGATCACGTATTGAATTTACTAATATTTCACTTTGAACCTTATTCTACAGTTTTTTTCTTGTTCTTCATAAAGTAACATGAGTTATGGTAAAACCAGTATTTATTCCATCAATTACTTATTTTCCCTCATTTTTCATGCATTTCACTGACGACTTATTAAGAGAAGGGCCTGAAAATAGGGTGCACGCCGGCGCAAGCATTTGTATAATTTTTTTTTAAACCTAAAACCACCTGTTCATTTTATGCTTACAAACGACATCCGTCCGATCGCGTCGCCCGTCATCGCAGGAAGGAAATGGAAGTCACAGACAGGCTTGGTGGCAGAGGCGTGGGGCTATCGAAGAGGGGCCGAGGTGGTACTGGAGAGGGAGGGGAGACGGCAGGGCTGGGGAGTCAGGCCGGCACAGCACGGGTTCGGTCTGCAGATGGACATATTTGTGGTTTTAGGAGTATTTGCAAAAGGACAAAAGCCTGTCTTTATAATATCACCTGGGGTGGTGAGCCCCCTCCTCCGTGGTCGTCACCCTGTGTTATCCCGACAGCACCACACCCGCCGTGGGGCGCCAGCTCCCTCCTGCCCACCGCCCCCTCCCCGCCGCAGCTCTGCTTGAGCACATGCTGTTTGCAGAGCATTGTGCGATGACAGGTGTCCTAGCCATGCACATCTGGCACGTGTGGCTGCCACGGGCTTACAACCTGTCTTTAGTGCGACTGTGAAAGTGGACTTTATTTTACCTCATTTTGAAGAATTTCCGTGCCACGCAGCCCGCTCGACCAGGATCACACTGACCGCCGATGGCGCTGGAGAAGGGGCCGTCTCATGTACACCCGTGGCCCGCCCCACGCAGGGCGCCCCACCGCTCTCTGCCCTGGTCCGTTCACTCCGCAAGGTGTGTCACCACGTGGCATATCCTGTACTGACCTTATTGAACAGTTCATCATCTATCTCTGTCCACTACGGCATCAGCTCTGTGAGGGGAGGGACTTTTGTCTGTTTTATCTCCAGCGACATCAGGAAACATTTGGGAAGGAGGCAGAGCTGGAGACGATCACCCCAGGAGTTCCGACGTCCCCTCGGTCCCCGGGACCTGGTGCCCACACACCGCGGCTGCGCACCCCCCACCCAATCAGGGCAGCCAATGACGGGGGCTGCAGAGCAGGAGGACAGAAAGGGGGGGTAAAGTTGGGCCTAAATAGCCCCGAATCCCAACCTTACCGCTTATTTTACGTAATTTGTGAGAGCAGCAGTGCTCTTCTGGCCAATTACGTTGTTATAAAAAGTAGAAATCGTGTACATAAAGGATCTAGCAGAATGCCAGGAAACAGGAATGGCATTAGAATACCTAGAATTGCATTAAAGATTTTCCTGCAAAGGAGCAGGCAAAGCTTGTCACCAGTCCAGACACAGGAGGGGCTCCCAGAACAGGCTTTGGTGCCGAGGGCTTCCCGGGTGGTGACTCACAGAAGTGTGGCTACTGGGCCCATTTTTCAGTCAACAAACCCGAGACCCAGAGAAGTGTTCCAGCACCACGGCTGTGGCCGAACGTGAGCTCACTGGACGGCTGCAGTCCGGTTCCAGAAGGTGAGACGCGCAACCGGGAGGAAAGTCCCTCTTGTCACTTGTCCAGGCTGGGGTCCGTCCTTGCAACCATTCCTGGAGTGAGATGCAGATGGCTGGTGAGGACAGCTGTCGGCTGCCTTTCCTCCGGGACAGGTCCCTGATGGCTCGTGTGGCTCACCCACACAGAAGGAGACATCTGTATTTAAATCACCATCAGGGTCTTTCATTCTAGCTCTTGGGGTTCTCGCTCCAAGGTCAGAGCATGCAGGAGTCTCTCCTTAGATACGCGTCATGAGTTTTAAATGCCCAGGCTGGGAAATTAATTTCAGTCCCCAATGTCACCCCAGAATGTAGTGGTTCCAGTGAGGGCCACCCAGGCCTCGCTCCTGCAGATGGGAGGGAAGCAGGCAGCAAGGCTCCGTCTGCAAGAGGGGAACCGGAAGGAGAGCGACCAGCAAAGCTCTCGCGTCTTCACTGCAAGGACGGAATGCTCCCGCCCCCGTTCCAGCGGCTCCTCTGACCACAGGTGTTTGCTGGCGATGGAGGAGCGTGGGCCTTTCCCCTCTCGTCTCCCGGCTTTCAGATTTGGAGGAGGGTGAGGCCTTCGGTGCCCCCAATCTGTTTCCACCCTGTGGGCACTGGGCCCAGCCGTGGAAATGACAGCACATCCCAGCAGAGCGGTCCTGCATTGCTCAGGAAAACAGAGGCTGGACAGGAAGCAACGAGGAGAGACTGCCCACGGTCCCCAGGGAGGACTCCCCAGAGCCGTACCCTGGGACAGGACCCAGCGGGGGGGCACCCGCAGGAATCTTTGGGAGAAGAGGCAGAGGGATGAGGACAGGGACCCGGACATAGGACACTCGGTCTTCCAGCTGGGGAGACTGTGCTGGCCTGTGGCCCACGGCCCTCCTGCAGAGAGGCAGACCCTTGGTCTTACCTGCACACCAGTCCACCTGTGGCCCTTCAGGGTGACCTTGAAGCCTTCATGCCCCGAAAGCTGTGGACAGATGCACGAGTTCTTCACTGAGCTCTAGAGCCAAGCTCACTCAGCTCCTTCAAAGAATTCGATCACAAAGTGACCTTTGTGCACAGTCAAGTCATTATCATCCTCATCCTCATCAGGGCTCGGGGTCTTTGAATTGAGCTCCCATCCCCCAAGGCCAAGGGCCAGACGTGCCCTGGACTTCAATTTTCACAATCTTCGTGTGTAGCAGAGATAATGTTTTTACAAAATTGTATGAGTTACAAGACCGGACTCATAACTGCATCCGTTTCTCTGCAAGTTGCCTGTCAGCTTCTCATGTGCCAAAAGGCGTCCTTCTTTTACAGGACAGATTCTCAGAAGGCAGATTGCTGAGGCCGATGATGCGTGTATCTGAATACTTTCATAGACATCGTCATCAAAACGGATATTAATACTTTAGTATTTTCCTGGGGCACCTGGTGGGGCTCTGCTGGTGAAGCTTCTGCCTTCGGCTCAGGTCATGGTCTCAGGTCCTGGGACCGAGCCCCGCATCGGGCTCCCTGCTCAGCACGGAGCCTGCTTCTCCCTCTCCCTCTGCTGCTCCCCCTGCTTATACTCTCTCTCTCTCTCTCAAATAAATCAATAAAATCTTAAAAAAAAACTTTAGTATATTATTGATGGTGCCAGATTGCCTTCCAGGACAGTGTAGGTATTGCCGCCCCCAAGAGCACAGTGTACAAGAGCCCTCCCCTCACTGTCGCCAACACTGGGGCACCGTCGCTGCCTCTGACTCGCAGACAGATACATCAGATGACGTGAGTATCTTACTGTTCCTTGAGGTTTCCTTTCTGGGGTATTAGTCAAATTAATCACATTCTCATATGTTTATGGATCATTGACATTTCCTCTTCACAAAACTGTCTGTTCATATTCTTTGACTCTTTCACGGTGAGGTTGGAAAATAAACGTTCATTAATTTTTAAGAGGTTTTGGATCTGTGGATTTTAACTCGTATCAGCCAAGTCTGTTTCCTTGTTGGCCATCTGGTCCTTTGCCTTTGTCCATGATGTCTTCTCGCCATGAGGATGTCATCAGTGTTTCTTGGGTTGCTTACAAAAACGTTTAATTACAAAGTCAAAAGAAAAATAATTTGAAAAGAGTATAAAAGTAGATCCAGGGCCGTTTCAATCGTAAGCACCGTTTACCGCGCAGGAATGGAACGAACTTCTGCGTTCCAGCGTCCGAGGTGTGATTCACCTGTGGTGCTGTGGGCTGTCCCGTTTTCCCATTGCTCTCCTCGTGTTCCCGCCTGAGTCGCCCACGGTGCCGCCCTTTTGTTTCCTACACTTCCGGATGCGGATGCAGAGCCGCGGATTGGGAGATCTCTTACGGGCTGGCCCCAGACGGTCGGATGTAACACTATCTCTACGGGAGCAAACTCCGCGGGGAAAGGAACACTCTTGGAGCCAGGTTTTGGGTTGTGTAGACTGAGGCCGCCTCCGTGCCGGACAGCGTAGGCGGGAAGCGGGCGGCAGGAGGCAAACGGTCCGTGACTCCCCGTGACCGCGTGCGCCAACTTTTCCTTATTGTTGGGCTGTTCTTTGTTTCCGGGGTGGGTGGAGGGGTACGTTCTTCTCTTCTTCTTTCGGCCTGCTTGATAAGAGCCACGCGCGGGAGCTTCTGCTAGTCGCCCCGCACCGGCCGGCGCGGGTCTCGTGCCGTCGCGCCGGGACACTTCCGGGGGCGGCGCGGGTCTCGTGCCGTCGCGCCGGGGCACTTCCGGGGGCGGCGCGGGTCTCGTGCCGTCGCGCCGGGGCACTTCCGGGGGCGGCGCGGGTCTCGTGCCGTCGCGCCGGGACACTTCCGGGGGCGGCGCCTCCTGTGGAAACAGCTTCTTCCGGCAAAACCATTGAGTTTATCGTTTAGTCGAAACATTCGCGTACTCCGCTGCGTTAGGAAGCGAAGACGGGGCTGATGGATTTTGCATAAAGACGAGTCAAATCAAAGAATGCTTTGAACCATGGAACGAAATTTAATTAAATATTGGAAAGACAAACCTTTCGCGAGGAACAGACATTCTTCAGTAGTGGTAAGTGGTACACAGACGAGGTGACTCTTTTACATCCAGAACGTGTGTAGGGGACCCGGTGGGGCATCCCGACAGCTTCGGCCCATGTTCCAAAGCGTAGCTCACGGCTGAGGGGTCTGTGGCTCCACGAAGACGTCCTGGAGCTCCGCAAACCTCGCAAGCCAGAGGCCCTGGAGGAAGGTGAGGGACCCAAACCCATCCGGCAGGGAGGTCACGCTCCTTTGTACATCGGGGCGGCATGGCCCAAGGGTCCTGCCCCGGGGGCTGCTCACGCTGTCCACCCCGACCCACTGTTTCGGGAGCGCCCTGGCGGAAGCCCCTCCGCCCGCTGACAGACAGCCGTCCGCCTCCTTGCTCTGTGGGTTGCCTCATCATGACAGAAGCCCCCCTTACCTCTCGTACTTCTGCTTCTCCTCCCCCCAAAAGTGTTCTTAAGTGGAAGCTCAGCCTCTTCAACCTCCTTGAATTCTTCACCAGAATACACGCGACGGTTCACACCTGTCTGCATGCACAGGGCTGGGGGACGGGGGTGGTGACGCCTGGGGCTCCGGGGCAAAGGGAGCGTCTCTGTCTGAGGAGGAAGAAGGCACAGGGGACTTCAGCCAAGTCCCAAAATGATCCCTGGAACTTAGAGACCACGTGCCCCAGAAGGTCTTAGGAAGGGCACCGAACCCGTCCTGCTCCGGACTTACTATGTCTTGTCATCAAAGTCCTTTGGATCAAGGTCCTTTTCCAAGTTATATTGTAGGAAATGCAGAGTTCCCTGCCTCTCCGCCTGTGAAACCAGCCCCAGGCATTTGCACCTCCCACAGCAGGAGCAGGAAACACACTCCTGCTGCTGGAAGGGGGGGGGGGGGGGGGCGGCGGGCAGCGGGGGGATAGGGCTGCTGTGATTATTGTGGGTGGAAGAAAAGGAAATGGGAAAGAAATCTGTTTTTTAAGAAAGCAAAGAGAAGAGTCCCAGAGAAGCCAGCGTATGTTTAAGAAATGGAGGCCCTTTGGGGGCATCTGGGGGCTCCGTCAGCTAAGCATCGATTCTTGCTTTGGGCTCAGGTCGTGATCTCAGGGTGGTGAGATCGAGCCCCGCATCCGGCTGTGCCGGGTGTGAAGCCTTCGTGGGATTCTGTCTCTCCTTCTTCCTCTGGCCCTTCTCCTGCTCTCTCTCTCCCTCTCAAAATAAACAAATAAAATATTTAAACATATATAAATGAATTTTTAAAAATCTAGGAAAAAAGAAATAAGGGCTCTTTCAAGAGCGAACAGATAGCTTGGAAATAACAACAATTACAGCCACGCGAGCGGCACAGGGCCCGAGCTGCAGGTCGCCCCGGCAATCCCGTCCGGGAGAGCGGGTGCAGGCCACGCAGGGAGGGAAGACAACAATCCAAGGCTGCTTCCCAAACCTGCGATTTCTGAAATGAAAGTGAGGTCTGGAGGGTGCTGCTCCTGCAAGGCAGCTGCTTCCAAGAAGGTGAAATATTAAAAAAAAAAAAAAAAAATCACCTGTAAAGATGCTGTGTTTTCTCAGGAGCTGGCCGGGGCGTCAGCATTTGGGTTGCTTGGTTCAGCCTGGGCCGGGGCTGGGGATCTGAGGCGGGAGTCCCTGCGTGGGCAGCTCTCTGCCTACTGTGGGGCCGTGGGGCTCCTGAAGGCAGCTCCTCCCGGTCACGTCCTTCCCTCCAGAGAAACGACCCCACAGGGGCTGGGCAACCCCCTGCTGCCCTAGGATGGCCCCCGAGACACCTGCAGGGGGCGCCTCCTCGGCTCAGGGATGCTGGAGAAGGCAGGACGCCTGCTCGCGGCCAGTGGCCATCCCGGAGACACCCACAGAACATCAGGCCCAGCGGACCCCGCGGCTCAGAGGCCTCTGCTCCTCCCGCACACGGATGGAGGCGCATGTGGCACGCAGAGACAGGCATTTCCCTCCCGGAGCTGGGGTGAGGCCGCAGGCCCCCCCGGTCCGCGAGAACCCCAGCTGGCCTGGCTTCTTTGTTGCTGGCCGAGAAAGCGAGGCCCAGGAAAAGAGGAACCCGCTCCGTGAACGGTGCCTGCGCTTTCTCCAGGAGTCCTTGCCGGAGCTGGAGACGTAAAACTGACAGCCAGGAAGGGTGGGGCTGCTGTTCTCTCCCTCATAGAGCCACTCGGACCTGTCCTGGGCCGACCTGCTGCGCTCGTGAGGACCAAAGTCACAATTTCAGGAATTTTATGAGCCTACGGTGAAACAGTCACCGTTAAAACAATAAACTTCCGTAGGGGCGTCTGGCTCAGTCGGCTGAGCGTCCAACTCTTCATTTCTGCCCAGGTCATGATTGCAGGGTCGTGGGATCAAGGCCCACGTGGGCTCCAGGGGAAGTAGGGGGTCTGGTTGGGATTCTCCTTCTCCCTCTCCCTTTCTCCCCCAACCCGCTCACACACACACACACACACACTCTTTCTCTCTCAATAAATAAACTTAACGTGAAATTACCATTAAATCAATTACTTTATAAATAATAACAGTAGGTCTTAAAACTCATCATTTCCTAATTATTTCATTACCTTTCACTATTATACCACAGAAATCAGTTGACAACTCAATTTTTTTTTAAAGATTTTGTTTATTAATTTGAGAGAGAGAGAGCAGCCGCAGGGGGAGAGGCAGAGGGAGAAGCAGACTCCGCTGCACGGGGAGTGGGGCCCGACCTGGGGCTTGATCCCGGGATGCAGGGACCATGAGCGGAACGCAGACACTTAACCATCCGAGCCGCCCATGCCTCCCAACGCTAAGTGTTTCTGATGAGCTGGTTAAGCATTTACTAGCCCAACGTGACCAGCACATTTGGAGGGACGCAGGCAGTTTTGTATGCAGGGACGCGGAAGAGAAGTGTTTAACTCTCTTACCGCTTTCCCCGGGAAGAACGAAGAGCAGGGTCGACCCAGCTCAGGGCCTCACTGAACACGCCTGCCCTGCGCTCAGCCCGGGGGGTGGACACTGAGCACGGACGCGTCAAACGGTTCAGGCGAACAAAGCTTCTTTCTAGAAACAGGATTAAGTGAGTCACAGAAGAGCCTTCTATTTCAGTGAATCTATTCATCTATAGAGAAATACTTCACTCAAGGCCCAGCAGCCGGATGATTGTTTTTCTCCAGATTGTTGATTTGCAACATCCTTTCTTCTGTTTGCCATTCAAAGCACTCAGGCTGCTCCGTGGGCCTGTGTGAGCTCTTCCCAAGGTACAAATGGGTTTTTGAAATGTAGAAAGTTGACGTTGGATGGAGCTCGTCCTTACTGCCTGTTAGAGAACTCAAATAGGTTAATCCGGAATCTTCCTCTTGGGGACCCAAAGGGATTGTCTTTCAATAAGCTCTGAGCTTCTCCCCTCAAGATTTTATTTATTTATTTGAGATGGAGAGAGCATATGGGAGAGAAGGGGAAGGGCAGAGGGACAGATGACTCCCTTGCGAGTGGGCGGGGCTCGATCCCAGGACCCTGAGATCATGACCTGAGACGAAAGCAGATGCTCAACGGACTGAGCCACCCTGGCGCCCCTAAGCCCTGTGCTTGTAAGAGCCGCTTGAGTCCATACCCAGGTCGGTGTCCCTGCTGAGACGTGGGTGCATGTAGCAGGACATGGGAGAAAGTCACAGTCATGAGAAAATTTCTTCCTTTCATTTTAATCTGTCACCTTTGCTCAACAATGGCGTAATTTTGGCTCAATCTTGGAAATTGTGTCACATTTAATTTTCACCTTATTAGAAAGATTCTGTCTGTGTGCACCCGTGGAAGGGGTTTGGAGACTCCACATTAAAGCTGCTGTTGACGTGAAATGTCCAAAATCCCTTGGTGGCGTTTACAAAACCCAGGAGGGGGCAGAAGCAGAGGGCCTGTCATCAGTGAGCCATGAAAATAAAACTGCTAGCTGGATTTGACATTTGAAAATCATATAATTCACCATATTAACAGATTAAAAAGAAAAACAATACGATCATGTCAATAAATGTAGAAGAAAACACTTGACAATAGGAAAAAATGAACAAACCTCTAGCCAGACTGACCAAGAAAAAAAAAATATTGAAGTCATGAGTGAATAATATCGGGAACCAAAAAGAGGAGATCATTTCAGATACTACAGACACAGAATATAAAATAAAGAAGCATATGGAAAACTTCTGCTGATAAATGTAACTATTTAAGTTAAATGGGAAAAAATCCCATAAAGACACACACTACTGAAACTACTTCAGGAGAGACAGATAACTGGAACAGTGCTGTATCTAGGAAAGAACTGAAAATTGAACTCCTAGTTCAAATCTCACACAAAGAAAGTGCTCGCCCCGGATAGCTTCATTAGCGAATCTACCGAACATTTGAGGAAATAACAATATCAATTCTACACCAACAGACGGGGGGACGTTCTCCAGCTTATTTTATGAGGTCAGCATTACCCTATAACAAAACCAGACAAAGACGTTGTGAAGAAAGAAAACTAAAGACCACATTCCCTCCTGATCACCGATGAGGAGTGCTCTTAAAAAACCTAACAAAACAAACCTGGAAATGCAAAAAACCAGGATAATGCATCCTGGCAAAGGTAAGACCGTCTGTTCTCACCACTTCAAATCCACACTGAAGAGTCTAGCTGGTGAAATACGGCAAGAAAAAAAAGTTAAACACATATCGACTAGAAAAAAAGTGCAACTGTCCATTTAGAAAGACCAGGACCGTCTTTGGAGAGTCTGAAGAAGTGCAGGAAAAAGGCCTGTAGAATAAGTAAGTGAGTTTAGTAAGATTGTAAGACACAAGGACAATATGTACGAAAATCAACTGTCCGGTTTGGACTCTGATCCAGACGAGACAGGATAAGCTCTAACTCCCTGCTTCCACTCACGGAGAATCACTTGGAACCCTGCAAACACCGAAGGGGAGACCTCTGAAATACGGTAAAAAGAAGACGGGCTGGTTTGGGACCCTGGGACTGGAAGAACAGTACAGCCGCGGAGCGTCTCGTGACGCCGTCTTCCCCCAGGCCGGCTTCCCCCACCCTCACCGTGCAACACGGGGCCGCCCCCAGACCCATTCTTCCCCTGGGCTGAGTGGGATTCCCACCTGTAACGCCAGGTGAGGCCAGCAGAGGGGGATCAGTAGGAGCAACCCCACCCGCACCGCCATAAAAATGTCCACGAATGTTTTTGGAACAGGAAGGAAATTATCATCTCCATATTGGGAGATCAGGAAGGAAGAAAGAAAACAGAAATAGAAAAAAATGGCTGCATAAATAGGATCTTCTCATGAGTTTTGTAAATTATATTGATCAACACAAAATTCGTAACACCATCTGATATTTTAGGCAACCAAACTTAAATGCTGGGAAGCAGAAAGGACTTGAAATGTAGGTAAGGGAACCATGTTTCCCCGAGACGGCAAATGGTGACAGCAGCAGACCACAGTGACTCGTACACGTGTATTTTAATACCTGGAGTAAACTATACTGAGACTAAGAGAATGAGACAAAAAATACCCTCAGAAACCCTATGAATAAATCCATGTGAAATCCTAAAAATGTTTAAGTAACTTATAGGAAGGCATGAAAATGGAAAAAGGAGAGGAAATAAATAGGAAAGGAACTATAAAATGCAGACGTAATCTCCAGTATAGAAAAATGCCCTTTTAAGACATACCACAAACACGGCGGGAATTGACTGAGTGAATAAAAAAAAAAAAACAACCCACTGCGAACCGATCACAAGACACACCTCTCAACTCCAACACGCAGGCGGCAAGTAAGAGGACAGAGCATGACGCGCTGTGGAAGCGCTTTGGGAAGGGCGTGGGTGACTGCGTCAACATCAGATGGAGGAGACCTCAGGGCACAGAGAATCACGAGGGATGAAGAGGCATGTAGCATAATAATTAAAGGATTAACGTACCAAGAAGACACAGCCCTCCCCAAACAATAGAGCCTCCGAATGTACGATGCAAACAACAGACTTGAAAATCTTACCTTACGCTGGGGGACGTCATGTCCTCTCTCAGCAACCGACAGAGCTACCCAAGAAAAAATCAACAAGGATAGAGAAGAATAACACGACGGACAGGACGTAACGGACACACACAGAGTGTCGCATCCAACAGCAGCAAAATGCATTTTTCCCAATTGCTCGTGGAACATTCACCAAGGCCACATTCTGGGTCATAAAACGAGCCTCCACAAATGAGTAATTACGATCGCACAGAACATGTTCTCTGAACACAATTGAATTAAACTAGAAATCAATAGCAGAAGGGAAACAGGACAATCTCGGAACCCATGGAAATTAAACAACTTCTACATAACATGGAAATTAAACTCGTCTACAAAATACATCGGTCTAAGAGGCCCGAAGGATATTAAAACGAAATGAAAGTAAAGATAAAACATTTCACAGTATGGGATGGAGCGTCATAGTTCCGAGAGGATCATTTGTTAGAGTAAAGGCTTATGTTAGAAAAGAGGGAAGGTTTTAAATCAATGGCCAAGTCTCCTAATTCAGGTCCCGAGATAAAGAAGAGCAAAACACAGTCAAAGCCAGCACGCGGAGATAATAGAGCAGAAATCAATCATTGAAAATAGGAAAACAATAGAAAATTTAGTGAGACAAAAAACCAAACAGGTTCTTTGAAAAGGTTGATGATGCCGACAAACTTGAGCACGACTGGCAAGGGAGAAAGAGGGAAGGTGCGAGGAGAAATGCTGGGAGCGGGCGCAGAAATTCACCGCAGACCCTTACCTCCGTCTGCCTGGGTCGTTACAGCAAAAATGCCGCGGCCTGGGCGGCTTACAAACGGGAACATCGGTTTCTCACAGTTCTGGACCCCAAGAAGTCCACACCAAGGTACTGGCAGATTCGGTGTCAGAGTCCTGTCCTCTACTGTGCCCTCCCAAAGCAGCAAGGGCAAGGGGGCAGTCTGGGGTCTCTTTAAGGGCACCATCCCGTTCTCGACGGTGGAGCCCTCATGATCTAATCACCTCCTAAAGGCCCCGTCTCCTAACAGCCATCACCTTGTGGGCGAGGATTTCAACACATGGATTCCAGGGGGACACAGAAATTCAGTCCCGTCCAATCCTGCTGACTTCAGCAGGGCCAGAGACGCGGCCAACAACTCGTGTGTTAAAACAGACAACTTACGTGACATGGGCCAATGTTCTGAGTAGTACGGACTACCACACCTCATCCAATATGAAATAGGTCATTTAGTTCCATAACTATGAGGGAAATTGAATTTATAATTTAACATGTCCTGAAAAAAGGGATCGTCGGGTCCAGCTGGTTTAACTGGAGAATTCTACCAAACACTATATAAACCAGTTCTACACACTCTTCTCCAGAAAACGCGAGAGGAAACACTTTCCACCTAATTCTATGTGGCTAATATTATCCTGACAGCAACTGCAGACAAAGACAGTTCAGAAAAAGAAAATCACAGACCGGGATTCCTCATGAATAGAGATGCAAAAATTCTTGACAAGTATTAGCAGACAGAATTTATCAATATGTAGGAATTACACAGCATAACCAAGTGGGATTTATTCTAGGTATGCAAGGCCAGTTCAATATTTTAAAAAGTAACCGGTATAATCCACCATATCAACAAGCTAGAGAAGAAAAATCATATGACCATATCCATTGATGTGGAAAAATCCTTTGACAAAATTTACCAGCAAATTATGATGCAAACTCCTAAGAAACTAGGAATAGAGAGAAACTGCCTCAACTTGATAAAGAATGTGAACGAACAGCCTGCACTAACATCGTACTTAATGGTGAAAGAATGATTACTTCCCCCTGAAATTAGGAACAAGGCTAGTATGCTCAGCCTCACCAACGCTCTTCAGCGTACGGCTCAAAATCCTAGACAGAACAATACAGCCAGAGAAGAAATAAAACGCGCACAGATTACAGAGAAAGGAAGAAAACTGTCCTAGTTACAGATGACATGATGCTCCTCCTGGAAAATCCCAGGAAACCTCCCCACTCAAAAAAGAGAGAAAAGCCAACTGGAGCTAATGAGCAGGTTCAAGAAGTTCGCATGATCCAAGAACACAAAAACCAACCATATTTCTGCAGACTAATAACAAATATGTGGAAACCAAACCCAAACATGCAGTAAGATTTGTAATTAATCCAAAGAAAATGAATATTTGGGTATACATTTAACAAAATATGCAAAGATTATACACACTGAAAATTACGAAAAACTGATGAGGTCAATCGAACAACGTAGATACATGGAAAGGCAGACTGTGTGTATGAAGTGGAGAACTCACGTCGTAAAAATGCCAGTTATCCCCAGATCAATCGATAGATGTGATCAGATTTCCATCAAATCCCCAGCACTTGCTTTTAAGCCATAGATGACGTTATTCTAAAATTCGTAAGGAAAGGAGAAGGTCCTAGAATAACCCAAACAATCTTGAAAGAGAGGAGCAAAGTGTGAGGAATCGCTCTTCCCAGTGCTGAGACTTACTGTCTCGCGAGAGCAATGAGGACGGTGTGGTGTTGCTAACAGGGGAAACAGAGATCAGCAGAACAGAATAGAGAACCCAGACATACATCTACAGAAACGTGCTCCATTAATGTTTGACAAAAATGCAAAAGCACTGTAATGGCAGAACAACAGCTTTTCCGGCAACGGTGGTGAGTGATTGAACACCCACAGGCAAACCCTGCACGTCAGTCTGTACCTCACGTGTTCCATGAAAACTAACTCAAAATGCATCACTGACCTAAATGTGAAACTGCAGAACTTCTAGAAGAAAAAGAAGAGGAAATCTTTGGGATCTGGGGCTAGACAAATAGATCTTACACTTGAAATCACAAGCAAGGTCTGTAAAAGAAAAAAAAAAGTTTGACCTCTTCAAAGTGTAAAACTTTTCCTCTGTAAACATCCCTAATGAGAGCATGAAAAGACAATCTGCAGACTGGGAGAAAATGTTCGCAAACCACATATCCAACAAAGTACTGGGATCTAGAATGTCTAAAGAACTCTCGAAACTCAACAGTCATCGAGTTCAATTAGAAAATGGTAAAATACGTAAACAGACATTTCCCTTAAAAAGGAAATGGAATTGCTAAATAAGCACATGAGAAATCGCCCAACATCGCTGTAAAGCGTAGTACAGCCATTCTGGAAAGAAGTGCAGCAGTTTCTTAGAACACTAAACATGCAATTACCATATAACTGTCAATTGCACTTCTGTGCGTTTCTCCTAGAGAAATGGTAACTTAGGATCATGCACAAAAATGTTTACATGAATATTTATAGCATCTTTATTCACTTTAGCTAAAAACTGTAAACCCATATGCCTTTCAACGGGTGCATGGTTAAACAACTTTGGTCTCTCCAAACCACGAGATAATATTCAGAAATAAAAAGGAATGAACTATTGATATACACAGCTTGGATGAATCTCCAGGGAATTATGCTAAGTTTAAGAAAACAAACTGTGCAGCCACTCTGCAAAACGCTTTCCTCACAAAGTCGAAGACAGAGCTACCCTGTGACCCAGCAATCACACTACCAGGTATTTACCCAAAGGACACAGATGTTGTGATCTGAAGGGGCACGTGCACCCCAGTGTTTACAGCAGCAGCGTCCACAACAGCCTGAATATGGAAAGAGCCCAGTTGTCCATCGACAAATGACTGGATAAAGAAGACGTGGTGTCTACATACACTGGAATATTACTCAGCCCTCAACAAGAATGAAATCTTGACTTTTGCAATGATATGGATGGAACTAGAGGGTATTGTGCTAAGTGAAATAAGGCAGTCAGAGAAAGACAAATACCATATGATTTCACTCATATGTGGAGTTTAAGAAACAAAACAGATGAACATAGGGGAAGGGAAGGGAAGGAAAAACTTTAAAAAGATGAAATCAGAGAGGGAGGCAAACCCTACGAGACTCTTAACTCTAGGAAACAAACTGAGGGTTTGTCGGGGGAAAGTGGGGGTGGACGGGATAACTAGGGGACGGGCGTGAAGGAGGCACGCGATGTAACGAGCGCTGGGTGTTGTATGCAACTGATGAATCCCTAACCTCTACCTCTGAAACTAATAATACACTATGTGTTAACCAAATCAAATTTAAATAAAAAGTTTTTAAAAGAGAAATCTTGTGCACTGTTGGTGGCGATGTAAGTTGGCACAGCCGCTATGGAAAACAGTGTGGAGATTCCTCGAGAAGTTAAAAATAGAACTACCATATGGTGCAGACATTCCACTTCTGAGAATATCTCGGAGGGAAAAGAAATCGCTGTGTGGGAGACATATCTGCACCCCCATGTCCACAGTGGCATCATTTACACGAGCCGAGCAGGGACACAAACGAATCGTCCTTGATGGGGTAAAGGGTCCAGAACACACACACACACACACACACACACACACGGACTATGAGAAAAAAAAAAAAAAGCCAATCCCCAAAGGTGAGACACTAAAAGATTTCATTTAAATAATATTCTTGAAATCGGGTTATGGAGATGGAGAACGGACGTATGGTGGCTGCGGGTGAGGGAAGGGGGCACAGCGGGGGGAGGTAGTCGTGGCCGTCAGAGACCACGAAGGAATCCTTGTGGTGATAAAATATTGTGCGCTTTGAGCGTGGTGAATGTCACAGAAACCTACACGTGGGATGAAATGGCATCGGTCTAAACACACACCCATGAGCTCCCTCACACAGGCGCTCGCACACAAACCAGTGAATCAAAGCACAACAGGGGCATCTCAGTAGGATCGGTGGGTCCCATCGGTGTCGACCCCCTGGGGTTGGTATCGTGCTCCTGTTTTGCAGATGTCAGTGACCACTGGAGAAAGCTGGGTCAAGGGCAGAAAGCATCTCTGTTTTATTTCTTACAATTGCATATGTGTCTAGAATTATCTGAAACAAAGAAATTAATTTTAACAATCAAATCTTTTCCATTTTATTTCCAATGAATGATTGAAAGTTATATTGAATAATGATTACATTTACAATGCCATCAAAATAAGAAATAAAAATGGATTTAACAAAAATGAGCAAGATCTGTACACCGAAAGCTACAAAAAATTGCTGAGAAAGGTTTTTTAAAAATCTAAATAGATGGTTGGAAGTGTCAATATTATTAGGGTCTCAGGTTTTCCGAAATTGATGTACAGACTCCATGGAATCCTTATCAAAACCCCAGAAAGCTCTTTTGTAGGAATGGCTACTCTGATCCTGAAGTTTGTAGAGCAATGGAAAGGTCTAGAAAGCCAAAACAATTTAGAAAAAGGAGGCATCGGATGACTTCCACTACCGGATTTTAAGACTTACTGTAGTAATCAAGACGGTGGGGGCCGGCATAAAGGACAGACACAGAAATGTGCAGAAGAGAACAGAGAGTCCAGAAATAGACCCCAGGGGTCTGTGTGTGCGTGCAGTTACTTCTTCAACATTATGAAGACAATTTAATTGGAAAATAATAACATTTCCAGAAAATGCTGTTAAAACAATTGGATATTCACAACAAATAAATGAACTGCAACACTTACGTCATACAAAAAAATTAACTCAAAATGGATCACAGACCTAAATTTAATAGTTAAAATTATAGAACTAGCAGAAAATCTTTATGATCTTGGGATTGAAACGATCTTTAAAAATAGGATCGTGAGAAACTTGGGTGGCTCAGTCTGCCTTCAGCTCAGGTCATGGCTCTAGGGTCCTGGGATGGAGCCTCGCATCAGGCTGTCTGCTCAGGGGGGAGCCTGCTTCTCCCTCTGCCTGCCACTGCCCCTGCTTGTGCTCTCTCTCTTGCTCGCTCTCTCTCTGACAAATCAATAAATAAAATCGTTAAAAAAAACATAGGGTAACAAAGGAATGACCCACAAAACTAAAAAATTGAAGATTGGACTCCCAAATTAAAAACCATTGTTTTTCAAAAGCCAATGTGAAGTAAATGAGAGCAAGCCACGGTCTGGGAGAAAATATTCACAACACGACACTGTGACAAAGGACTTGCACACAAAATACATAAAGAGCGTTTCTGGGGTGCCTGGGTGGCTCAGTGGGTTAAGCCTCTGCCTTCGGCTCAGGTCATGATCTCAGGGTCCTGGGATCGAGCCCCACATCGGGCTCTCTGCTCAGCGGGGAGCCTGCTTCCCCCTCTCCCTCTGCCTGCCTCTCTGCCTACTTGTGATCTCTCTCTGTCAAATAAATAAGTAAAATCTTTTTTTGAAAAAGTGTTTCAATTCTAAATAGGAAGACGAAAAGTGAGCAAATGTTATAGTTAAGCATACACTTATATGACCTATAAATCACATTCCTAGGTATTTTCCCAAGAGACACATCATCAAAAAAGATAGGCTAATAGCAAATAAAAAAAATGAGACACTCAACATCATTGGTTATTAGGAGAAGCAGATTAGAAGTATGAGCTAGCACAGCACGACTACTGAAATGGCCAAACACCACAAGCCCAGCCCTACGGATGCCGCAGAAGGTATGGGTCAAGGGCAGCCCACTCTCACACACTGCTGGCGGTGACACGGGGTGGCCCAGGAACTTGGAAGTGGCTTCGCCAACCGCACGGATACACGACTTAGTAACTGTATTCCTGGGCATCTTCCTCAGATGGATGAGAGCATAAGTTTAGACAAAGACCTAAGCGCAGATGTTCCTATCAGCTCTGTATATCATAGCCCCACATTAGACACAGCCCAAGGGTCCCTCGTCCAGGGAAGGGCAGGCGCACCGTGGGACATCCATGCCCTGGAGGAGAACGGGTGGGCTTCCCACGGCAGCGTGAAGGAGCCTCAGAATAGTTACTTGGGGTGAAAGACGGAAGACGCAAGACAGCACGTACTGCTCAGATCCGTGTACTTGGAATTCTAGAGCAGAACTGTAGTGCTGGAAAGCACGGAGGTTGTGCTAGGCAGTCAGAGGATGGGAGAGGAGACCAGCAGGAAAGGTTGTCTGGTGATGTGCTACATCATAGTTGTGGCCACGTCACACCATGGCGTGTGATTGCCAAAAATCATTAACTAGTACAGTTTATTGATTAATATTACTATATGTGCGTTTTACCTCAGTAAACCCAATATAATTAATTATGTCTAATTAAAGGCAGTAGAGCGGGACATCTGGGTAGCTCAGACGGTTAAGCCTCTGCCTTCAGCTCAGGTCAAGATCCCAGGGTCCTGGGATCGAGTCCGGCATCAGGCTCTCTGCTCAGAGGGAGTCTGCTTCTCCCGCTATCTGCTGCTCCCCTGCTTGTGCTTGCTCTCTCTGACAAACGAATAAATAAAATCTTTTATATAAAAAAAATAAAAGCAGTAGAGCTACCGACGTGGTGAAGAATGGTGGGAGGTCCAAACGAAGAAGGAAATCCAGAACCAGCAGGGTGGGGAGGCACTAGGTCTTCTGACCCAGATGGACAAGTCCACACAGAGTCAGTCCAATGTGGTGAGGGCCATGTCAAAGCGCATGACGTGTGTGCACACACCACCACCGCAAGTAGCAGTAGGATTCTTCAATTTATGGTTTTTTCAAGTATCTAAGTATTTTATTTATTTATTTGAGAGAGAGAGAGCACGCAAGCACAAGCTGTGCAGAGGGGCAGAGGGAGAAGCAGGCTTCCCGCTGAGCAGGGGACCCAATGCGGGGCTCGGTCCCAGGACCCCGGGATCATGACCCGAGCCGAAGGCAGAGTCTTCACCGACAGAGCCCCCCAGGCGCCGCTTTTTCAATGTACGTTTTTCACAGCTTTGTTGAAGTAAAACTTTCATTCTGTGAAACACTTCCATAAGTTGGATGGTTTGCAGCGTGTTTATTCAGGTGGACAACCATTGCCATAATCCGTTTTTGGAAAAGTTGCATTTCTCCAAAATTTCCCTTATTTCTCTTTGGCAGTCTGTTGTTGCTTCAAACCCCAGCCTTGGGCAACCACTGATCTCCTTCATACCTCAGTATTTTGCGTTTTCTAGAAATTTCATATAAATGGGATCATATAGAGTCCCTCGTGTCTGGCTTTTTTCATTTTGGCTAACGTTTACGAGGTTCGCCCATAGTGTCGTACATGTCAGGGTTTTGTGCGTTCTTCTCACTGGATACTGCTCCACTGAATACCACATTATCCACTGACCGGTCAGTGGGCACTTGGATTTTTCCAAGCAGCACTGCTCTGAAATTCTGGCGCCAGTCTTTGTGTAGACATATGCTTCCGTTTCTCTCGTGCCACTCTCCAGGAGGACAACGGCTGAGGGGTCTGTTTAACTTTTTAAAGAAGCTGGCAAAGTCGTTTGCAAAATGGCTGCCCCTGTCGCATTCCCACCGTCGCCGGACGGGGCTCCAGGCTCTCGGTTCTGCAACCACATCCATTCCAGTAGATAGGTCGGGGCACCTCACTGTAGCTTCAAGGTGCACTTCTGTAATGCTTAGCGAAGAGAAGCAGTTTCCATGTGCTCACCAGCACGTTATCTGCTCAGATCTTGGGCGTGTGATTTTATTAGGTTGTTTTCCTTCTTCTTTCTAGTTGCAAGAGTTCTTTTGTGAATTCTGAGCGCAAGTCCTATATCAATGCATGATTCACTGCTATTTTCTTCCTACTCATGGCTTGTATTTTCATTTTCGTCATGGGGTCTCTATAAAAGCAAACTTTTAAAATTTTGATGAATTCTGATGACATTTTTTTTCCTATTTTGAATTCTACTATTGATGTCATATCTAAAAAACGTTTGCCTAACCTGAGATCACAAAGATTTCCTTCTGTGCTTTTCTGTATGAATGTTACAGTTTTCGTTCTTTGTATCCAGTTAAATTGTGTGTGTGTGGTGTGAGGTAAGGGTCTAGTTTAAATCTTTTGCATATGAACATCTCATTATTTTAGCACTGTTTATAGAAAAGACGATTCTGGGGCGCCCGGGCGGCTCAGTTGGTGAAGTGTCTGCTTTCAGCTCAAGTCATGATCTCGGGGTTCTGGGATCGAGCCCCGCATCGGGCTCCCTGCTCAGCGGGGAGTCTGCTTCTCCCTCTGCCCCTCCCCCTGCTTGTGCTCTCTCGATCTCTCTGTCTCTCTCAAATAAATAAATGAAATCATAAAAATAAAAGAAGACTATCCTTCCCCTCACTAAATTCCCACGTAACGCGTGTTGAAAGTCAGTAGACCACCTGCTCTGTGGATCTGCTTCTGAACCCCGGCCTGGTCCATTGGTCTATAACACGCCCACTGTTAGGCCAAAACCACACTATCTTGATCACTGTAGCTTCAAGCAAGTTTTGAAATCAAGTAATATAAGTCCTCCAACTTTGTTCTTTTTAAATATCGTTTTGCTATTCAAGATTCTTTGCATTTTCATATAAATTCCAGGATCAGAATAAGAATTTCTCTGTAAAAAAACAAGCCTGCTTGTATTTTGGTAGAGATGGCATTGAATCAAGAGCTCAATTTGAGAAGAACTAAGTTCTTAGCGCTAGTCTTTCCATCCATGAAACCAATATGTTTCTCCACATACTTGGGACTTCAGTTTCTCTCAGCAAATTCCTGGAGTTTCCAGTGTGCTTGTCTTGCGCTTACTCCATTAAATTTATTCCTGAATATTTCACTCTTGCCCATGCTCTTGTGGCTAAACTTGATTCCATAGTTTCGTTTTTGGGTTGCTCATGATCCATACACAGCAATGCAACTGCCTTTGTATACTGGTCTTATATCCTGAAACAGTAGTAAACTTACTCATTAGTTCTAGACCCAGCAACATTTTTCAGGACTTTCTATAGAGACTGTACTGTTTTCTGCCAATAAAGATGGTTTTACTTCTTTCTACCCAATATGTACGCTGTATTTTTCTCACCTTGTTACAGTGGTTGGGTGTTGAACTCATTCACAATTTGATCTTTCATAACAGCCTTGTGTTAACTGTAGGATTTTTATAGACACTGTGTAGGAGGTACTGGGAATCCCCTTTAATTCCTAGCTAGTTGAGAATTTTTATCATGAATGAATTTTTGATTTTGTTAAATGTTTTGTGTCTACTGAAATGATGATATGGTATTTCCCCTTTATCTCTGAACGTGCTGGTTTACATTAATTGATTTTCAGAGGCTAAACCAACCTTGTATTCTTACAAGCTTATACACACTTTCCTAGTTGAATTTCCTTACTTGATATAGGCCAACTTAAATGCTCTCTTTCTTCTTGAGCCAGTTTGGACTATCTCTTTTTAGGAATCTGTCCATTTCTTTCTGGTCGTCGGGCTTGTTTGCACTCAAGTGTTTATAGGATAGTTCCATGATCTTTTAAATTTCTTTTGAGTCTTTAGGATGTTTCCTTTACTAGTCTTGACTTTGGGATTGGAATTTTCTCTCTTTTCTTCTTATCTGGTCTACCTGATGGTTTATCATTTTGTTGATCTTTTTAAGAATAAATTTATTGATTTTCTGTATTGAGTTTTTATTATCTTCATGGATATTTGAGCTGATCTATATTATTTCCTTTTTTCTGATTACTAACACTTGATTTACTCTTCTTCTTCTGGCTTCTTGATGAAGAAGCTTAAATTACTATTTTTAGAAACTTTCTTCTTTTCAGATGTAAGAGCTTAACCTATAAGTTCTTCTCTAAACACTGCTTCACTGTATCCTATAAATTTCCACATGTTGTGCTCTTTTTCATTCAGTTCAAGATACTTTATTAAGACTTTATTTATTTATTTGAGAGAGAGAGAACACAGTAGGGAGAGCAGCAGAGGGAAAGGGAGAAGCAGGCTCCCTGCTGAGCAGGGAACCCAAAGCCAGGCTCACCCCGGAACCTGGGATCATGACCTGAGCTGGAAGCAGATGCTTAACCGCCCGAGCGACCCAGGCACCCCTGTTCAAGACATCCTTAATTTTGTCTGTGATCTCTTCTTTGGTCCATCAATCATTTAGAAGATACACTGTAACTTTAAATATTAAGCACTTCTCTGCATTTATTTTTGTTGCCGATGGCTAATTCAATCCTATTTTGGTCATAGAACATACTTTTTGTAATTTTAATCCTTTTAAAAGTAATGCTGGTTGTGTGATAGGCTAAAAACTGCCCGCCCCAAAGATACTTGTGCCATAGTCCCTGGAACCTGTAAGTGTTACCTTATATGGAGATAGAGCCTCAGTAGATACGAATCAGTGAAGGATCCGAGCTTCTCCTGGACAACAACGCACTCACAAGGGTCCTTGTGAAATGATGGCAGAGGGAGATTCCATGCACGGAAGAGGGGGGGGTGATGGGGGCGGATGCGGAGATCCTAGGAGGCGGCCCCCAGAAAGATATCTGGCAGCCAGCAAAGCTTACGAAGGTGGAGGTCCTAAGGATGGATTCTTCCCTGGAGCTTCTGGAGGAAATGTGACCTGCCAGCATTTTCACTTCAACCCAAAATACTGACTTCAGACCTGCCCTCCAGCAACCCTCAGTTTGTTCCCTAAAGATAAGAGTCTCTTGCTTCTCTCTCAGTTTTCCTCTTACTTTATTTTTCCTTCCCTTCCTCTATGTTCACTTGTTTTGTTTCCTAAATTCCACGTATGAGTGAAATCATACAGTATTTGTCTTCCTCTGACTGACTTACTTTGCTTAGCATAGCACCCTCTAGTTCTATCCGTGTCGTTACAATGGGCGGGACTTCATTCTTTTTGATGGCTGAGTAATATTCCATTGTATGTATGTATGTATGTGTATATGTACATCTTCTTTAAAGACACTTCATGGGGCCCCCACTCACCAGCCTGGTTTAATCACCGGGGCCTGTCAACACTGCACCCTGAGCGCACAGAGGGGCTGGGAAGGGCAGTCTTTACTCAAGATGCTCACGTTTCTGACTAGAAGTTGGGAGTCTACAGCCAAAGGAAAAGTGGACAGCGATCGGTGGACTTCTGTCAGTCTGTCGCACTCAGGATGAGAGAAATTTCTTAAGATTAACTAAGCAGCTAAAAAGCATGGCTCTTCATTCACGTGTGCACACTGGGCTGTCACAGATGAGCCGCACCGACACGGCACACACATGTGGTGCCCAGGGAATGGTTGTGGAAAGACTGAAGGAACCATTGGCCTGAGAGAAGCCTCGTTCCCTGGGTTTGCTATAATCTGTGACAAGTGATAACATCCATTATTTTCCTATACGGAGTCCATCAACAAACAGAAAATACCGGCTTGCCTCCAGTATTTTCTACGGGAGCTTGTGTGAGACGGCCATTTTATGTTCGGTTGAAAGCCTCCAGGCCCATGGATCAGTGCCGAGTGGAAAGAATGGAGAGAACAGACCGAGGAGCTGTGGAAAGTCTTTGTCTGGGTCACGTTGACCCACCAAGCCTCCCCCAAAGCAGAAACGGTGATGACAGTCAGTGCAAGCTTACCAGCCATTGTTACTTGAACTCCAACCGGAAGCCATGTTCAACGACTGGCATTTTTCAAAGCGGTCGAAGCAGCACTGGGATGTGGGATAAATGTTCTATTATTATTATTATTACAGAGACTTAGCAGTGAGCCTGAAAATGAACTTCTCCACCAGCAGAGCACTGTAACACCGGGAGGAGGCAGGAACATTCCCTCCATCATCGCACACAACACTTCTGAGGGAAAGGGAGGTCCTGGAGCTCCCGTAGCTGTGGATGTAGCAGGTTACCTTCGATATCCTTAACCCTTCTCTTTGAAGGAAGGCGAGAGATGAAGGGAAGAGGAGGAGAGAGACTGGACAGGGAAGGTGTTTTGTTTAACCCACAGAGGCACAAGCTAGAATTCATGTGCGCCTGTGCAACGTTTCTTTACACTTGCCATAAAGATCAAAACAAAGACCCTTTATTCCTTCTGAAAATGTCTCTCAGGCAGGAGTACTGTTCGGAGCTCACAGTCTAAAGGTGGTAAGAAAGGCGGTTTAGCAAGTCAGGACATAGACCCTTTCTGGGTCGTTTGCTGACGGGGAGGAGGGAGAGTAATTAGCGGGGTGGCTAGGGGTGTCAGGGGCCATCTGTGGGGAAGTGAACGTCTGTCCGAGACCTGATGGACGGGAATAAGGCGGCCATGCAGAGAGAGTGTGAAGGGGTAGAAAGGGGTGGGGTGAATTCCGGGCAAAACAGTGAGCGCCACAGGCGGTCCTGGGGCCACGGAGAGCCCGGCATGGCAGGTGGCAGGGGGGGCCTCTGTCCTGGCCCCAAGGAGTGGAAGCTGTGGCCCAGTGTGAGACTGGAGTGGGGGCTGGGATCCCCTTGAGGACAGACTTGCGGGCCTCGAGAAGGAATCCAGGCCGCATGCCAGGTGTGAGGGCAGTGTAGACACTGTCCGCGCTGCTGACACTGCCCACCGCTCCTGGCTGCAGAAGGAGCTCCAGGAGGGTAAGACTGTTGCAGTAGTTTGAGACCAGAGCTGATGATGGCTTTGATGAGCAGAGGCAAGATGGAAAGACAGAAACGACTGAAGTACATCCCGGAGGAAGGCCCAGAGGGTTTGCCTGCGGAGATCAAAGGTCGTGGGGTAGAACCAACGCTTGGTGCTAGATTTATTATCCTGTCTGACAGCCGGGAGACCCTTTGTGAAGCGACATGGTAGAAGGAAAGGGAGCGACTCCACAGACACAGTGTCCGAGGCTGGGGGGGACTGTATCAGCATTCAGAGCCATACCCCGCACCTAGCCAGATGAGATAAAATGATCATTTAATAAGCACGATTCATCATCATTTGGTAACACGTTACAGAAAATGACCCAGAAGTACTGTTTGCAGACACAGGAGTCCAGGTGTCGTTTGATAACCGTGTGTGTGTGTGTGTGTGTGTGTGTGTGTGTGTGACCTTCAGGGCCCTCAGGAGCATGGGCTCTCTGGCGGGCATCTCCCACCCGTGTCCAGCAATGACATCGGCAGGTGCCAGAGAAGGAAGGTGGGAAGTGGATAGATCCATCTGGTCTCGCCCTCGTGTGGCAAAAACAGGGTGTGGCCAGTGAATCCTGAGAAAATGAGAACGGTCACAAATATTTCCTGAACGCCGATGCTTTGTTTACCACGAATAGTCTCCTTGGACTCGGGGACGTAAGTATAAGCAGCTTCTGGTGTCACGAAGGGCGAAGGCCGAGTCTTGAAGTGATGGGACAACTTCCCGCCCCTGCACATGGAAATTAGTCTTTACGTATGAGTCGCATCTACTCTGGTCACCTGCCCTAGACTGAATATTTGTGTCCTTCTGACATTCACAGGTTGAAGCCTAACCTCCAAGGTGAAGGTCGGAGGTGGGGTCCGTGAGAGGTGGTTGTGAGGGATGAGGGCCCTGGGGAAAGGCCACCATGGAGGACATGGGAACTCCACATCCCCACCATGGAAGGACAGCGGGAGGAGAGAACGGGCTTAAAAGGAGGAATCCCACGGCTGGAGGGATCTTGGTCACCTCCAAGGAGGAGGAAGTGTTGAAAGAGACACTGAGTTGGGTGACAGTGTCTAACCTGAAAGGAAGTGGCTGATGGTCTTTTTTCAAAGAAAGGAAAAATGTGACTAAGCAGAAATGTGTGAAAATAAACACAAAGGAGATGGCTTAGCCTGTGATATCCTTACAGCCAAAACCTCCACCTGGATCCTTCCCATGTAAGTCCTGGTCCCCCCCAGAGAGGTTAGAATTCCAGGCTCCTTTGCTCCTCTAGCAGATTCTGTCTGTCGTGGATGGCAGGGCAGGTGTCCCGAGGACTGGCCCCATCCAGGGAGAAATCTGTCATAGGCTGAGGTGTGTCCCCCACCCCCGGATTCGTATGCTGGAGTCCCAGCCTCAGAATGTGACTGTCTTTGGACAGAGGTTCTTTTTTTTTTTTTCCAGCTTTGTTAAGGTAAGACTGACATATCATATTGCGTAAATTTAAGATCTATAACGTGCTAATTTGATACGTTTGTGTATTGTGGTGTGATTCCCGCCATAGCGCTGACACCTCCGTCATACCACACCATTACCATTTCTTTTTCGTGCTGAGAGCACTACGGTCTACCGTCTCGGGCACCGGGAGCTGGTAATGCCGTGCTGTGGACTGTAACCACAGTGCTGTGTGTCGACCCCACAACGGAGTCACCTTCTAAGTGGGACTTAGCGCCCTTGGACCGTCCCCTTGTTTCCCGCACTTCGACCCCTTGTGCCCATCCTTTTACCCTCTATTCCCATGAGTTCAGCTTTCTTAGATGCGACACTCACAAGGAATGCCGTACAGTATTTGTCCTTCTCCACGTGACGTAGGTCAGTTCACAGAGTGCCCATGACGGTCCCTCCCTGTGTGTATCGTGGCATTATGCACAGGAGCCCAGACGTGGAGACAGCCCAGGTGCCTGTCGGGGGACGGATGGGTAAGGCAGAGGGGGCAGCACCCACAATGACATGCAGTTCGGCCATAAAGTAGAGGAAATCCTGCCAGTTGTGGCGCCGTGGAGAGAAGGTCTTTACAGAGGGAACTGAGTTCAGATGAGGTCATGAGCCCCTCACGCGGTATCACTGCAGTGTCCGTGACAAGAGGGAACTTGGACACCCACAGAGGGAGATGGCACGAAGACACGGGGAGAAGACGGCCGTCTACCAGGCAAGGAGAGAGGCCTGGAACGCGCGCCCCCCCCAGCCCAGCCCCGCGGGCAGCCTGACCTCAGACGTCCAGCCTCCAGGGCTGGGGACGGTCCATTCCTGCTGCCGAGGCGCCCCCCCCCCGCCCCCCGACCGGCGCCAGGGCCGCTCTGGCTCATTAACGCAGCAACCAGCGCTTCGGGATCTCACCTGTCAAGTCCCCCGCACACAGCGGGCCGGCGCTCAGAGCGGCGGAGCAATGCTGCCTTCGGCTCGTCCGCCAGAACCGTCCTCCACGCACGGGCGAGCCTGATCTCCGGCCCGAGCTCTGGAGGTGCTTCCGGGAAGCACCGTGCGGTGTGGGAAACGTTTGGCCGGACGGGCAGCCAGCTCGCCTGGTGAAGCCGTCCCATCCGCCCTTCCACCGCATCCTCTCCCACCAGAGGTGACAAGCCGGCTCTCCAGGGCTTCTCTTTAAATGGCTGGAACCACCTCATTCTGGGTTCGGCCCAGCAAACGTCGGCTGCACTGTTTTCTCCAGATGCGAGTTTCTAGGTGACACACTGTCCTCCGTTCCTGGTGCTTCTTAATCAATTTCTAGGGCCTGACACCCACGTATGAGCCTGTCGGACCCGGGGTTAACAGATAATCATGTTTCAGCAGCGTTTAAACGTAGTGCCGTCCCAGAAAAGGATTCCTGGGAAACATTCTGTCTTAAAGTTTGAGGGCTCTGGACCCCGCACGAGGGCACTTCTGGGTCTCGACGGGAAAGGTCAGGAGATGCTAACTCTCCGGGGACAGCGTGGCCCCAGGAGAGACCCTTTCCCCAAAGCCGCCAGAGTTCCTGCAAGCGCCCGGGAAGAACGTGTGGAACACTCGCATTCCCAGCTCCGTGTTTGTCCTCTTGAAGAGAAGACACAGCGAGTTCTACCCAGAGCCGTGCGGGACGCAGCCGGAAACCATTCAAGGACCAGGTTGGGGAAGTCCAGACTGGGCTGAGCCGATTCGAGAGCTTCTCCTGGCAAACTGCCCCAAGCGGGAGGACACGGTGCCTCTGCAGGCAGGAACGGGGCTCGAGCCAGCACGGCAACCCCGTGAGGGATATGCCCCATGCCGTCCTTGGCAGTGTGGCTGGAAAAATCCACCACTGTCCTCCCCCCGACGGGCTCACGGGCTCCAGGTCTTGGGGGCAAGTTCAAACACTTGCTTTCCATTGAGGACATGTCAGATCCCCACATCACCCGAGATCGCCCACTGGGTAATTAATGGTGCTCACGAGGATCGTGCATGAGCTCGTGGCTCTCGGCCGTGCCCGACTGGCGAGCGCTGCCAGTCGGAGGAGCCAGGCCGGGCTCTCCGTGGCCCAGACCGACTGCCAGTGTGAGGCCGACTGAGACCGGCATCCTGGGAGGCTTCCTTTCCTACACGAGGCTGCTCATATAAAAGGGACCCGAGGGACGGGACCCGAGGAGCTGGAGAATTCTCTGGAATTGTGAGTCTGACACTCGTTTTCCTTCTGGCTTTCATCCACCAGATAAGTGGAGCTGGAGGGCAGAGCTCCACAAGCAAGCCGGTGGGCGAGACACAATGAGGCGTGGGAGGTCCTAACCCCACCTGGAGTCTGGGCCACCTGCGTAGGAGACGCTGGGAGATCGGGAGACCCGTGTTCAAGTCCCGTCTCTGATTTTGACTCCCTCAGCACTGAAGTTGCCACGTGTCATGGGTGACATTGTTGAGATGGAAAGTCCTGGGCCGGACAGGTCCCCATCCTGCCGGCTCTGACACCCTATCTGTGGTCTGTTCCTCAGTGGGGCCCCAGATTCACAGCCAAGGACCATCCCCTCCTCCCCGCCGATCCCGGAGCTGCACACCGGCCCCCACCAGAGACACTCCCAGGTGTCGGGAGGATCCACTGTCGTCTCTGCGAGGCTGAGCGACTCGGACCTGGCACTCGGTGCGCCGGTGTCCTCGGCAGGCTCCGGGCTCTCCTCCTCGATGTGGCCTGCCCCTCAGCTGTGACGGAGGGCAGAAGGCTTTCTGCAGCCAGATGTAGCCTTGTTAAAAGAAAATAACGAATAACGCGGTGCGGTGCGCTTGTGCAGAAACCAGCACAACTGACTTGATCTTCTGATTGATCCCAGGGTCGGCCGGTGGTAGTGGGGAGCTCAAGCTCAAGGCTTACACTGGTAAGCCTACCAAGTACTGCTGGCTCGTCGGACCCTCTCCTTCGGGCTTGGCCTGGAGCAGGCTCAGTGCGCCCGGGGCACCAGGCTGGGAGAGAGGCTTCTGCTTCCAGGCCCCGTGGGGCTGGAGGGCTGCTGGCCCGGGGATTCCCTGCTCATCTAGCCGTTTCTCTCTGATCATGCTCTGCTGCCGATGCCGCACCAGCAAGGCTCAGGGTCCCTCCGGGAGGTCCCCATCTTGGCTCCCTGGGGGTGGGGCCCCTCAGGCCTGTGTGCAGTTGCCACGGGGTTGTGCTGGGTCGGCCGTCCCTCAGCCCCGTCCAGCCAGGAGCCTTGGCCACAGCCCTGTCCCCTGGCTTCCACAGAAGGGGCCCCTGGCCAGGCACTGAGCTTGACCTCTGCTTCTGCCACTTCGGCGGGCCGCAGCTGCCCTTTGGAGGTGCAGGGAGTGCCTTTGCTAGAAAGTCTCCTGCCAAGTCCCTAATGGAAGCAGGGACAAGGCTGCTCTGATTCTGCTCCCTCACTCATGTTGGCTCTGATTCTGCTCCCTCGCTCATGCGTCTGCTCCCTCACTCATGTTGGCTCTGCGTCTGCTCAGGGAGGGCTGATACAATCCTCGCCTTGGGGGCACCTGCGGGGCTCTGTCAGTGAAGCATCTGCCTTCTGCTCAGGTCGTGATCCCAGGATCCTGGGATCGGGCCCGGCATCAGGCTCCCGCTCAGTAGGAAGCCTGCTTCTCCCTCTGCCTCCCCTGCTCCTCCTGCTTGTGCTCTCTCTCTCTGACAAATAAATCATTTCTCTCTCTCTCTCTCTCTCTCTCTCTCTCTCTTTTTTTTTAGAAAAATCCTCTCCTTGGCCTCCTCCCTCCCTGCAGCCCTCTCTTTCACTGTCCAACCCCTCCTCTGCCCACCCCCAGGCAGGCGAGCCCTCCCCCACCCACCAGCAGGGGCCTCCCTGTGCGGTCTCCATCCCTCTCCGCGGGCTGGGATTGCACCTCGCCCCTGCTCGCAAGTTTGGGAATCCCCAAACCCTCCCTTTCCCCACAAAGCTTGGCTTGCAAGACCATTTTCTCCCTGAGCATTTCAGAAGTCTGTTTTGTCTGTCAAAAGCTGCCTGAGGCCTCTCTCTCTGTCCTCTCCGTGGAGAAGTGTCTCCACCTTCCTGGGCAGCACAGGTCAAGTTCACACCAAAGCAGGTAAAAAGCGCACGTGCCTTGACGTTTCTTGAAAAATAGGTTCTCCTGGTATTTAAACAAGGATGTAGCTCTTCCGAAGGCTCAAAGCCTGGCAGGGAGACAGTGGGTAAAGCGAACCCCATTCTGTGTGCTCACACACGCGGAGAGGAAACGAAGGACGGGGTCCCTGGACTTTGCCCGCAGCCTCTGAATTCTTGTGTCCTCGAAGAAAGAACAAATCCCATGAAAATGTGTTTCCCAAGGTTTGCACTTGGTGTTACGTTTTCTCACCTTCTTTTCTTTTCTTTTTCTTTTTTTTTTTTTTTTTAAAGATTTTTATTTATTTATTTGACAGAGAGAGATCACAAGTAGACAGAGAGGCAGGCAGAGAGAGAGAG